>NC_064920.1:558623887-558923887 GCF_023897955.1 Schistocerca gregaria | reverse complement strand
TCATTAATGTCAAGTAAGAAAACGATGAATAAGGCACTGTTCTCATGTTGTAATACAAACTACATTAACGCTGTGAACACGTTTTATCGCCGACTGCAGTTATAACACGAATGGGCGAAATTTCTCAGCAGGTCACAGCAGTAACATGGCATTATTTAAAAGTGTTTAAAAAACTGTGAGCGTTGGACAGACGGTCCAGGAACTAAGCATGGCCGCAAGTGTGATCACAGTTTCTAACACATGATACGCTGAGGTGACGTAAGTCATGGGATGCATCCGAATGTCATGTTGGACCTCCTTTTACCCAGCGTAGCGCATAGACCCCATGTGGCATGATCTCAACAAGTCGTTGGAAAACTTCTGCAGAAATAATGAGCCATGCTGCCTCTACAGCCGTTCATAACTGCGGAACTATAGCCAGTGCAGATTTTTGCGCACGAATTTCCTTCTCGGATAGATGCCATAAATGTTCGATGGGATTCATGTCGGACGATATGGGTGGTCAAATCACTCGTTTGAAAAAAATGGTTAAAATGTTTGTGAAATCTTATGGGACTTAACTGCATAGGTCATCAGTCCCTAATCTTACACACTTCTTAATCTAAATTATCGTGAGGACAAATACACACACCCATGCCCGAGGTAGGACTCAAACCTCCGCCGGGACCACCCGCACAGTTTATGACTGCAGCGCCTAAGACCGCTCGACTAATCCCTCGCGGCCACTAGCTTGACTTGTCCAGAATGTTCTTCAAACCAATTGGGAACAGTTGTCTCACTGTGATATGGCGTATTATTAGTCATAAAAATTTCTTCGCAGTTTTGGACCATGAAGTCCATGGAAGGTTGCATATGCCAAATGATTTGTTTTGTTAGACTAGAGGACCCAGTCCATTCCGTGTAAACAAAGCCCCATTGGGAGCCTCCACCAGCTTGCACAGTGCCAGAAGGTATCTGCACCAAACCGTACCATCAGCTATTACCAACTGAGATCGGGACTCATCTGACCAAGCCACGGTTTTCCAGTCGTACAGTGTCCAACGGTGGTCCCGAGTCCAGCTGAGGCGCTTCTGGCGATGTCGTGATATTAGCAAAGGCACTCGCGTCGATCGATGCTGCCATTAATACCAAATTTCGACCCAGTTGTCAAGTGATTATCCACGCTGAGTTCACGTTATTTCTGAACTTGTGCCCGAAGTTGTAATCTTGTATTTAAACTGCAGAACTACTGCAATAAATTGGTTTGACATAGAATCGTGTTTCATTTTTAGTCTGAGGTACTCCTATTTTTAGGTATAGGGTGCTTTGTTGTGATTCATGGCTTGTGTCTCATCACGACCACCTTTTTTGATATCTTTAACCCGTTGCGCACTATTTTAATTTAAGGTCATGGCCTGTCGAAGTATGCTAAAATACCAACGGCTACAACCATAATGACGCCTCTTACTTAAATTGAATGGTAAGAGGCGAGAAAGGAAGGGAAAGGAACCAATGATACCTGCTGCATAGGGACTTTGTGCAGTATCGGCGATGACGGATAAAAATATGTCCCTGACCAGGACTTGAACACAGGATCTCCCACTTATTAGGCAACTGTGTTAATCACTGCTCCATTCGGACAGAGTGATGATCGAAAATGATGATCTCTGCACTTTCCTTGGCCAAGTCACATTCCCTCCTATCCTCAGTCTCCCACCCGTGTCCTCCATGCTCGCTAATTTGAAATTACCACTGGAGTTCGAACGTAAATTTGCCTCAGCACTGAAGATTGTGGGTTCACTGACCATATATGTGAATGAATTATATGAATGTGTGGTATCTAGTCTTTTGAGTACCACGTATTCGTATAGAGATGCCTAACAAACCTACGTCACACAAACGGAAAGGGTGTCACATTCGGAAAGATGGAAAATAGATTTGATTTTTAACCCATTATCGAAGCACTTCGTTCGTTGCTACTTCTTACCTGCTGTAGTCATACCTTCTTTCGCTATTACATTGCCGTATGCACGTACTGAAAACGAAACCAGTGACACCCCTTTAGATACCTACCACCAGGAAGTGATATATTTTCAGAATTTTATTTCAAATTTGAATATTTGAAACTTATATACATTTTAACGAGAGTATTTATTCTTTTGTGAAACATCTTTTACGTTAAAACGTTTAAGAGGTTGAATAACTACAGACGTACTCTGAACAGCAAGAAAAGTTCGATTACGCACAATGAAATTATATTCTTTGAAAACAAATTTCAGGTAAATCATGAGAATTAAGCATGGTAGACGTCCTTATGAATATTAAGTTTATAGTAATTCTCTTTGTTCAAACATCAGTACCGTAAAGCAGCAGTTTCTAACCTTGACTTGTCCCTTTTCAGCTAATCACCTCTCTCATTCGAATTTAGCCACTCATTAAATGGTATAGACAAAATAGGACCTAGAGCTTCCATGAATACAAGCAAACAATGATAACAGTTTGGACGCATCTCATAAATTCAATCCACAAAGCAAATTGAATAGTCACTCTGTTAATAATTTTAGTTTAAGAAAAGGAACTTTACTGCCTTTAGTTGCAGTGATTCGAAAAAAAACACCATCAGTAGGGAAGTGTTCAAAAGTATAGAGCAATCTCGAACAGCACGGGCATCGTTCAACCGTTCTTCTTGCTTTCGATCATCAGTACACGGTGCGATTCTTTTAGAGGCCTGTTACCGTATCTAATGCAAAACAAAGAATAATTTGGAACAGGAACTAATGTTTTGGGAGATGAAATAAAAACTTTGGTTTTTTCTGATAACATTCTGTCAGAGACAGCAAAGCACTTGGAACAGCAGTTGAACAGACTGGACAGTGTATTGAAAGGAGTATAGAAAATGAACATCACCCAAAGTAAAAGTGAGGATGATAGAATTGATTTGAATTATATCAGGTGATCATGAGGGAATTAGGCAATCATTAGGGAATTCGATTAGGAAGCGAGGCTCTTAAAGAAGTACAAGAGTTCTGCTATTTGTGCAGCGACATACCCTATGTGATCAAAAGTATCCGGATACCACCAAAAACGTACGTTTTCGATATTAGGTGCATTGGTCTGTCACCTACTGCCAGGTACTCCATATCAGCGGCCTTACTAGTCATTAGACATCGTGAGAGAGCAGAATAGGGCGCTCCGCGTAGTTCACGGAGTTCGAACGTGGTCACGTGATTGGGTGTCGCTTGTGTCATACGTCTGTACGTTAGATTTTTACACTCCTAAACATCAATAGGTCCTCTGTTTCCGGTGTGATAGTGAAGTGGAAACGAGAAGGGACACGTTCACCACAAAAGCGTACAGGCCGCCGTCGTCTGTTGACTAACAGAGACCGCCGACAGTTGAAGAGGGTATAACGATATGTTTACGTAATGTGTATACATAAACATACGGTATAAATGTCCCCGTTCGTAGTCGCTAATTATAACAATATGTTTCTTTTATGCTGCAACATATAGCTATAATCAGCGGTGGAAATGTATTTGCGAACGCCGACCGTGTGCGGCTGCCTCTTGTTGGATCGTCTGATCAGTCGGAAGTTGCATTGCAGAGGAGAGTTAATGCCTATTCAAAATATAATTATTTTTGGATAGCTCAACATGAATTTCCTAAGGAACCGTAGTTTATCATGCATTTACCAGTAGAATGTGGCGCGGAGAAAATATTTCGCTGCATACAACTTCCGTCCGATTTCGACGAAAGAATTCGTGACTGTGAACTGTCTATTTGGCAGAAACATAAAAAAAAATTAAATAACTTCATGAAGGAGTGAGACATAGATTTTACACTAAATAAATAGTCCATACACCAATTCCATTTAAATCTGAGTTTATGGCAATTAATAGAAGAACTTACACTGCAATTAAATATTTAAAGTGGACGCCGTTTTGACTGGCACTTCTCTTCTGGTAATGACAATAATTCCTTTGACGTTTTCACATACACGTCGCACAATAAATTTGCTGCTATGCAGTAAGCACTTTCAGTATTGCACTTTTACTTTACACTAAAATATTATTAATTTTAACGATAATAATACGGCGGCAAGACATGCGCGTCCGACACAAGTCACAAGATACAAGAGAAGAATGAGTAACAGTTCCTCGAGAATACCTTGTACATAAAAAAAAGAAATGTGTAAAAGTGTTCTTCTTCTGTCCGTTTTTCGCGCCACGGTTTTCAAAGTAATAACTCACTGCATCTCTGACGGCGTTTCGACAATAAACCAATTACGTCACAGGTCGTTCACCTTTTACTTTCTCGCAGCATTATTTGCTAACTGTAGCTGTTGCCGAGCGACTGCTCGATTAGTGAATGATTTAAAATGATAAGGCAATCACATAAAGTTACATTGCCTTCCATGGGAATCTTAGAAATCAAGGAGATTACCAAGATTCACATGTCGCCGTTAACATTATGGGATTGAGTACTTTACAGATTTACATTGATCAAACACAGTATTGCTGTCATTTGATTACTAGGATTACACAAATATGGTGATCTCTCATTCATAGACTAAGACAATTCTTAAGATAAAGATACACAAAAAAGTATAAAAACTAAGACAGTAAATCTACAAAGTTTACAATGGAGATTATACATTATGCTCATTACAGTCTTTTTTTTTTACAGAGTTCATAACGACCATCTTTGTGGCCTCAAGTTATTGTCCAGAGCTCATAGGCTCTTTGCTCCTGAAAGAAAACACATAGGATTCATCTTTTTATACACACATAATTCTCACACATGGAATTTCTCACACGTGTCCATTTTTATACACATGTAATTCTCACACGTGGAATATCTCACACGTGTCCATTTTTATACACATATAATTCTCACACATGGAATTTCTCACACGTGTCCATTTTTATACATATATAATTCTCACACATGGAATTTCTCACACGTGTCCATTTTCCACTGCTCACTAGTTGTCATGATATTTACGCTATCATTGTTTGTGTAATTGACAGGTAAGTTAAAATTTGATTCTTCTCCAGGTGAAGCTTATCCCTTAAGGAGTTGGATCGCTACTTTGCGTTCTCCGAGTAGAAAACTTTTCATCAGCTCTGGCGGGCTTGTTTCACTCGCACGTTTCGTACACACGTTACACGTAACAAAAAATATAAATACCCATTAGTCTAAGAACTAAGCTTAAATCTCATTTTAGGACTTGGGATTCATAGGAATTTGACTTCGTCACTATTCGCGTGTGGTTTGGCTGTTCGCATTTCATTCACGGGATATAACATTAGCACAGTATGTGATATGTTGTGAACTCATATAAGAGACTTTTATTTTTTGGAGCGGCTTTCATGGAAAGTCCGTTTCGTCGAACTGCAGCGGGAGTGTTTTGCAAGTACATCACTTTAAATTTAACGGGTTTGTTGAGGTCGATAGACGTTGGCACTGGCTGATTGTTAGAGCTGAATCGCAACTCAAGGCGCTCACTAGCCTCCTGGCGGTATTTCAGCTTTTTCGTGCACGGTTCAGTGAACACGGTGTGTCGATGGCGTTGTGGTATTTTGTGGTTTTCTGAGCTGGTGCGGAAGGACGAGGATTACCAGGGACTGAGACTCCATTGAAACCATCCCTACCTCCACATTTTCCAGACGATTTTGAAGATTTTAAGGTAGGCTAGCGCTCGCAATTTGCAAAGCAGCTAACACACTTGGTTTCCGATGCACTGCACGTAATCACATCACCGCATTCGGTAACACAACCGGCCTGTCATTGTCCGTCGGCCTATCTGTACGTTTAACACTTTTTATCTTCATCGTGAATGAAATTATCACTTACTTATGACAACGATGCATTGCTTCGTCTCTGTGGCAGACTTCCACAGCATTTAAGCCTTCACTTATACAGTTTATAATCAAATAGTTTGTCTCACTTTGAGGCTTGCTAGTTGAAAGCTTTGATTCTCATGTCCATTTCAATTTCTGTTACTTTGTTGGTAACTATCTATAACATTTCGCTTTACATTGTTCATCATCTTTCTCTAAGACTAATTATGCTTTTAGTTCACAGTCACACTACATTAGTTTCTCCGATCTGTTAGCAATTACACTCCTGGAAATTGAAATAAGAACACCGTGAATTCATTGTCCCAGGAAGGGGAAACTTTATTGACACGTTTCTGGGGTCAGATACATCACATGATCACACTGACAGAACCACAGGCACATAGAAACAGGCAACAGAGCATGCACAATGTCGCCACTAGTACAGTGTATATCCACCTTTCGCAGCAATGCAGGCTGCTATTCTCCCATGGAGACGATCGTAGAGATGCTGGATGTAGTCCTGTGGAACGGCTTGCCATGCCATTTCCACCAGGCGCCTCAGTTGGACCAGCGTTCGTGCTGGACGTGCAGACCGCCTGAGACGACGCTTCATCCAGTCCCAAACATGCTCAATGGGGGACAGATCCGGAGATCGTGCTGGCCAGGGTAGTTGACTTACACCTTCTAGAGCACGTTGGGTGGCACGGGATACATGCGGACGTGCATTGTCCTGTTGGAACAGCAAGTTCCCTTGCCGGTCTAGGAATGGTAGAACGATGGGTTCGATGACGGTTTGAATGTACCGTGCACTATTCAGTGTCCCCTCGACGATCACCAGAGGTGTATGGCCAGTGTAGGAGATCGCTCCCCACACCATGATGCCGGGTGTTGGCCCTGTGTGCCTCGGTAGTATGCAGTCCTGATTGTGGCGCTCACCTGCACGGCGCCAAACACGCATAAGACCGTCATTGGCACCAAGGCAGAAGCGACTCTCATCGCTGAAGACGACAAGTCTCCATTCGTCCTTCCATTCACGCCTGTCGCGACACCACTGGAGGCGGGCTGCACGATGTTGGGGCGTGAGCGGAAGACGGCCTAATGGTGTGCGGGACCGTAGCCCAGCTTCATGGAGACGGTTGCGAATGGACCTCGCCGATACCCCAGGAGCAACAGTGTCCCTAATTTGCTGGGAAGTGGCGGTGCGGTCCCCTACGGCACTGCGTAGGATCCTACGGTCTTGGCGTGCATCCGTGCGTCGCTGCGGTCCGGTCCCAGGTCGACGGGCTCGTGCACCTTCCGCCGACCACTGGCGACAACATCGATGTACTGTGGAGACCTCACGCCCCACGTGTTGAGCAATTCGGCGGTACGTCCACCCGGCCTCCCGCATGCCCACTATACGCCCTCGCTCAAAGTCCGTCAACTGCACATACGGTTCACGTCCACGCTGTCGCCGCATGCTACCAGTGTTAAAGACTGCGATGGAGCTCTGTATGCCACGGCAAACTGGCTGACACTGACGGCGGCGGTGCACAAATGCTGCGCAGCTAGCGCAATTCGACGGCCAACACCGCGGTTCCTGGTGTGTCCGCTGTGCCGTGCCTGTGATCATTGCTTGTACAGCCCTCTCGCAGTGTCCGGAGCAAGTATGGTGGGTCTGACACACCGGTGTCAATGTGTTCTTTTTTCCATTTCCAGGAGTGTATTATTATTGTTATTTTAATTCATTTAAATAGTTCTTTCTATTCATTAGAGTTATTAAAGTTATCACTGTCATTTCAACAAATATTCTCTTTTTAGTAGATGTGAGGACCAATCAGTCACATTTGATCGCCCTCTCACATGAGAACAGAACACCATTCAAGAGAATATTCAAATTCCTTATCGCGATCTCGGTTTGCGTCTCGGATTGACTTTAAAAGGAAAAATAAAGACATTTCAAGATAGCTTTTCCCTATTTCGTTCATTCGTTTCCTTTTGAAAATCGTATGCCAAACCAGCCTTCCACGTCAACCGCATTTCCCAATCTGTGACGTCAAGTCTACGGGACGGGTTTAGGCGGGTTAGGATATTTACACAAATTCAGAAGAAAGGTATAGGTATAATAGTACATAGAAGAAGAAATCTAGCAAACAACTCCTTGTTCCTTATGACTTAGAAACTAATTTTCCTTTGCGCCGTACGTCTGCGTACGCGCTGCACTTTAGAACTAGTTGTGTTGTTTTGCCGGCGGTCTTATTCTCGCGTTGATGCCTGCTTGCGCTACACTGCATTGACCTCTATATAAGACCTTAAGCCATCATTGCTTTGGCCTTGTCACTTACGCTCTTATACTTGGTATTTATTTCACTTATGCCTTTGAATGTATCTGACCTGCGTATTGCAATTATAATTACTGCTACTTTGTTTATCTAGATGAAGGATAGCGCTTTCGTGGTCATGCTTCGTAAACATTACGTTATTTTAATGCAGAGATGAACCTGTTCCAGATTTATATGTACATTACAACTTAATCTAGACATTTCTGACTTAGAAACTAGTTACTTGTTTTCCTTTTTAGTGGGATCAGGAACCAATATTTGTCAAGCGACCCTTGTCCTTGAGGAAAACATTTTCTCGATAAGGCAATCACATAATGTTCGCCGTCGTCTGTTGACTAACAGAGACCGCCGACAGTTGAAGAGGGTCATAATGCGTAATAGGCAGACCTCTATATAGACTACCACACAAGATTTCCAAACTGCATGGCAGCTAGGCGGGAGATGAGAATACTTGGATTTCATGGTCGATCGGCTGCTCATAAGCCACACATCACGCCGATAAATGCCAAACGACATTGGATGACTGGACAGTGGAAAAACGTTGTGTGGAGTGATGAATCGCGGTACACAGTGTGGCTATCTGATGGCAGGGTGTGGGTATGGCGAATGCCCGGTGAACGTAATCTTCCAGCGTGTGTAGTGTCAACAGTAAATTTCGGAGGCGGTGGTGTTACGTTCTGGTCGTGCTTTTGATGGAGGGGGCTTGCATCCCTTGTTGTTTTGCGTGGCACTTTCACAGCACAGGCTTACATTGATGTTTTGAGGCTCTTCTTCATTTCAACTGTTGAAGTTCAATTCGGGCATGGCGATTAGATCTTTCAACTCGTTCGAGCACCTGTTCGTTCAAATGGTTCAAGTGGCTCTGAGCACTATGGGACTTAACATATTAGGTCATCAATCCCCTAGAACTTAGAACTACTTAAACCTAACTAACCTAAGGACATCACACAACACCCAGCCATAACGAGGCTGAGAAAATCCCTAACCCCGCCGGGAATCGAACCCGGGAACCCGGGCTCCTGTTCGTAATGCACGGCCTGTAGCGGAGTGGTTACACAACAACAACATCCCTATAATGGACTGGGCTGCACAGACTTCTGGCCTGAACTCTTTAGAACACCTTTGTGATGTTCTGAAGCGCCGACTGCATGTCAGGTCTCACCGACCGACATAAATACCTCTCCTCAGAGCACCACTCGGTGAAGAATGGGCTGCCATTCCGCAAGAAACCTTCCAGGATCCGATTGGACGTATGCACGAGAGAGTGGAAGCTGTCATCAAAGGTAAGGGTGGGCCAACACCATACTAAAATCCAACATTACCGATGGAGGGCGTCACGAACTTGTAAGTCATTTTCAGCTAGATGTGTGGATACTTTTCATCACAAAGTGTAGCTGATGTACGCCGAAGTAGAGACGATATAAAATGTTGACTGAGAAGAAAAGAGAGGCTTTTGCAAAGGACAGAAATTTGTTAACATCGAGTATAGATTTGCTATGTTCTGAATAGAGTGTATAAACGTGTGGAAGTGAAACAGGGACGATAAACTGTTTAGACAGGAAGACAATAGAAGCTTTGGTTTGCGATGCAACAAAAGCATGCTGATGATTAGATGCGTAGATATCGTACGTAATGAGGAGGTACTGAACAGAACTAGGGAGAAGAGAAATTCTTGGCACGAACTGAGTAGGAGAAGTGATTAGTTGATAGGACACATACTGAAACTTCCAGGGATTACCAACTTTATATTGGAGGGAATTGTGGGGGTTATCTGCCGCCTTTGGAAGCCGTCCTCTATATGCTGTGTCATATTCAACACCTGTGCTCAGCACCTCTTCCCTTGTCTGAATCCTGCCTGTTGGGGGATCAGTAATTCTTTGGAGGATCAACCTTTCCAATACCTTATACAGGTGGCATAGGAGGGAGATTGGCCTATAGCTTTTGGGGTCATCCCAGTCTTTCCCTGCTTTCTGTATAGCTATAATTTTTGATTTCCGCCAAGATTTTGGTATCTTGCCGCTCTTGACACAATTATTCATTAGCTCGAGTAGCCAGCACTTTGCGCCTTGACCAAAGTTCTTGATCTGTTCACTTCTTATGTCATCTACCCCTGCTGTTTTTCCGACTTTACACTTATTTAGAGCTGAGTCGAGCTCATTCAAACTGAATGGTCGAGACAGAATGTTTCCCTCTTGTTCGGGCTCCCTTTCCAGGGTTCGTCTCCCGATTTTACTAGTATGGTCAGGTTTACCATTTTTCAAAAGCTGGTGTGCGATCTGGTCTGCCTTCACATTTGTATGCGTATTGGGTTGGGAGGGATCATTGTTCAGGTGTAACAATCTCCAGGCTTTTTGACTACTTCTACCCATCTCACATTCTGTCATCAGTTTAATACACTGTTCTCTGTTCGCCTCAGAGATTGATGAGAGCATATTTTGTGCAGCCAGGTAAGTTTCCTCTCTATAAGGGTTTTCTTCATATAGTCGATAGTGTTCGTCCAGCAGAGCAGCTGTTTCAGGAGTCACACCCTGCAGATATATTGTCCTACACCCTCTTGGAATTGATGCCCGGGAGCAATGTTTGACAATTTGAACACAGCTGTCACACTCTTCAGGAATAGATCGCACAGACTTAATCTCCTTGTCCAGCATCTTAGCAAATATTTTCCAATCAGCTTTCTTGAAATTGTATCTCCGTTTGAAATTCACCTCCTGTGGCCTTATTGCTGGAAGAACTTGACACAGTAGTGGCCTGTGTTGCGTCTTTGGTATGGGTGAGCACACTCATTTGGAGCAAAGCTGTGTGATGTCTTCACTCACAAAGAGGAGGTCAGGGTTAAATCCACGTTGCCACCTGCCACTGTTGAAGGAAGGGGGTAGCTTGCTGTCATGTATAACAGACAACTGGCAGGATTGAGCCCAGGAGAGGACTGCCTCCCAATTTTCGTCATCTTCAGAGTATTCCCACAAATGATTATGGCTATTAAAGTAACCGATTACTACAGACGTCTTGCTGTTATGCTAGTTCCTGGGTGGTGTGAAGGAAAATGCAGCCGAAGTGGGCTTATACACAGAGGTAACCACGCAGTTACTCAGCTCCACTGAGATGACTTCGATGTTATTTTCTACGGTGCAGTGAGCACTGATTATCTGAAGCCCTGGTCTTACAAATATAGCACTTCTATACTGAGAGCGCGGTGTTTCTGCAGCTAGTTTCATGTCCGGTATTTTTGGTCGTCTCTGTCGCTCATCTCTATGCGTCTCTTGTACACACAGGACGTCGCATTTTTTGTCACGGCATAGGTTGGATAGCAGATGTTCCTTGGCTGATGATATGCCTTCAATATTTATAGATTTGATAGTTAAAGTTGGCTCTGATAAGGACCGTTTATTTACTCTCATGTTTGCTTCTGGTGTGAGAGAATCAGCCGTCTAGGTATACCTAGACGCCCAGGGGACGCCCGGATGTGTAAGGCTTAGTTGTCAGGATATACCCTTCGTGGAGGCTTCTCTCATGTCCCCCATTGTGGGGGTAAAGGTCGTAGAGTCAGAGCAAGAGGTTAGAACAGATTTGTAAGGGTGTGAGTTGCAGCGGTTATTCGCAGATCTAGAAGCTTGCAGAGGGTAGAGTAGCGTGGAGACCTGTATCAAACTGAGGAATGAGGACCACAACAACAACATATACGGTCTCCACATAGGCACCTTTAATTATCTACGGCCGGACTACGAGACTGGCGCTGCTGTAAAATTGTTTACAGGACAATTCGTAGAATAATGAATAAAAATCTGAGACCAACGCGATGTAACAGAATAAAACGACTTTCATATAAATTGTATCGCCAGAGTAACACACGCATCTACTGCTTACGGCAGCGGCTGCAGGTGCCATCGGAACTGCCCCACTGCAACCTGCAGACACGAAAGAAGCCGAGGCACTGCAGCCGCCCACTTGGCGGCGCGGCGATCGCGCCAGTCCATCGGCATTATCAAATCCTTACCGTGTTTTCTGAGAGTAGCCTTAACACATAGGTAGCAAGTGCGTGAATCGGGACTGGAATTCATCGTTATTCAGACAATATGCACAAAATATTTATAAACTTGTAAGGTGTCAGGCAAATCCAACACCTTCCATGAAAACCCTGACATGATAAGCAAATCCAGTAGTATGTCACATAGCTCCGAATAAATCGTGACATTAAATTAATCAAAATAATACGAGTAACGAGTGAGCAAATGGAATACGACAGAGTAACACAAGAATGCCTAAATGCATATCGTACCTTCCCACCGTGAGACCGACGCAGTTCCGAGGGGAGAAACGTGAACAGAAGCCGAGGGCAGAACCGTGTTAAGCTAGAAGGCCCTACGATAAGGGATAGACTGGACACCCACGTCGCCAGCTAACCACTAGGGCTCACCACCGACACGTTTTAGAGTGAGACTTTTTCGCGTCCCTGTTACGTCAAGGACCACCCCCCAGCCCATGTTAAAAGCTAAAGCCCTCCAGAAAAACAGTATAGATCTTACGATAACACAAAAAGGGCCACTACCACCCGCAAGTTTTAGCGTGAGACTTTTTCGCGTCTCTGGTACGTCAAGGACCACCCTCCAGCCCATGTTAAAAGATAGAGCCCTCCGGAAGAACAGTATAGATCTTACGATAACGCTAAAAGGACCACACTAGCTGCAGGTTTTAGCGTGAGACATTGTAGCGTCTGTTACGTTGCAAACTTTAAAAACATTGCTCCACCATTAAAAGTATAACGTTTCTCATTGGATAGACAGAACCTTTGTAGGCGGAGCTTAAGGTTAACATTGAGACCCTGATTGGTCAGATGAAAACACAGCCAGACAGGTTTTTTTAAACCAACTTCGGTAAATTGTAGCAAGGAGAAGTTAAGAGAGTTAGTTCCGAGATGGCGAGGTGAGTGGAGCCGCTGCCCTGACGCTGCCTAAACACCGACAAGGTAATGAACGCACGCGATGCCGCATTTATGAGCGCATAAGGCTTCACTCAGAACTGCAGAAGTCTCATTTGTTACACCCCCTTTTTACTTAATACTAGTGTCGATCGTTAATTAAAACTCATCGTGTTCACATTTGCCACTTGAAGAACAGATCTGAAACGCGATGATTTTTCTTTTATATAGTTATTGAGAAGCCGCATCAGCCACTGTAATTTACGACAAGTTAGATAAGTAATTAAAGATAATTGAGGGTCACTGTAGAACATTTTGATAGTTTTTTCTTTTGTGAAACTTAAATTTAACCTAGATTATAGATGTGATATGGCATAGGTCATCCTTCGATCGATTGTAGAACTTGGAAACCCATTCAGGGAATATTCGTTCACATTTTTGTTGAACGCACTTGGTTTTTACCATCCTGTATTAAAACATGTCCTTTTATCAATAGTGCAATTTATAAACGATGTTTTGTGAGTAGAATAAAATTTCCAATGGTAAACTTAACTGCTTTTTCGACGTTATTTTACCAGCTAACTAAAAATAGGAATGCCTTGAACCCTTTCCACTATATTTAGTTAGTATTAAGATTCTTTTACAGGGAGTGCAGTGGAGCTGACGCTGAGATCATTAAGTATTTGGTTATATCATGGCTAGTCTCACTGAATTCTTCTGAATTCTACATGTCATGTGTGGTCTGGCGTCTCCTTACCAGCAACAGATCCCAGGTTCAAACTAGTAAATTCCCTAAAAAACACGCTCAGAGCGTCGTTGCGTGAAAGTGGTAGGGAGACACGATATAGTACTAACAGACACCACCATGAATGTTTAGAAAATGGCGACCCGGCCAGGATGGTAAAATACCATGATTGAAGGTCGACCACATGGCTAACTAGGTCAGAAAAATATCCTGCTGAAAAAATTTTCGTGGTAAGAAATTTTTTTCTAGTGTTATACATAGTCCAAAACAGTAGCTGCAGCGATAGATAGTAAAAGTGTTCAAGAAAGTATTCAATAACATTCTAGCAGAGACTACAGCATAATTAAGTTATGGATTTTAAAAATTGTTAGAATTAAGTTTTCTCTCCTATGCAAGGGCGCAGGTGGCGGATACATCGTTGACAAGTTGGTTCTGACCCAACAAGTAAGTAAATTGTTTGTCAAGTCGTGTGAACAAAACGTTTATGAAACGCATGAGATCGTATGAGCGCATGTTGGCGCTAAGTAGGGCGCGTGAATTGCTTTTAAAACAGAAAATAAGTGATTCGGAAAGATTGGCAATGGCAGATCGAGACCTTCACCGAATTGAGGTAGTGACCCAGCATGAAAATGGACAGAGAATAGCAAACAGTACAACAGACGATGCAGTATCGCGAGAAATAGGGCAGATAACGCACCATAACGAGGATAATGTACGCCAAGGCACAGAAAACCTAGGTCAGCATACGACACAGGATCAGGAAAGTAGTGAGACAGTCGATGAGGATTCTAACTTGCGTCTTGAATACGTAGAACTCATAGTACAAGTAATCAGAGCTCCCTCACCACAAAGTACAAGGAATGTGAGCAGAAACGTGTCACAGCACAGTTCAATGCAATCGGTTGCGAACCAACACTTGGGCGAAAACACAGAGCGTAGGACGTCGGAAGAAAAGGCAATAGGACCCACCAATCTGGCAGAATTATTACAACAAATTACGGATACCATGACAAGGAAAAATAAAGAAATTGCGAACCAAATTAAAATTCAGAATGCGGAAACTACGAGACAAATGCGTGAGATTAAAGAACAAAACAAAAAAATTCAGTTACACCTAAGTCATATTGAAGACGAGGCAAAAGAATCTCGCGAAGTGATAGGAAACTTAATAACAGGTCACAATCAATTGAGAACAGACATTGACAAGGTACAAGTGGACGTACAAACATTGCGTAATGACATTCAGGACGAGATCAAAACATTACGTAACAACACCCAGGCAGAAGTCAAGAAACTAAAGAAACAGACAAACGTAATTACTAGACAAGCAGCAGGTACAGCGCGTGAAATTGTAGAAAACAGTGTGCTACACAAACGTATCACAATAGCAGCGCTGAAAAGATATGATAACCGCATAGTCAAAATAGAAGCGCAAACGAAGTGACAATTTCAGAAATTGCGAACAGAGTTGTTGCAAACCATTGAAGAGCGTAGTGAACAGGATCGAACAAGCACAAAGTCTGCGACCACATCCGTATCTGTAACAGCACCGAAAAAACAAGCAATTAACGAAGATATTATGCATTTGCGATTCCAATCACAGGCGGAAAGTATTATACGTGAAGTCAGACAGCCTGCACCGCGGGTACGCGAAAGTTACAGTGGACAATATCCAATGGATCTACCACAACCGGAAAGAACGACGGGAGAAATGATCAGAAACAAAAGTGGCGAAGAATCGCGAATTTCATATGGAACTATGATGAAGTACGACAACGATCATTCCCTCACAGTCAGAAAATTTCAACACTTTCGAGAAGGAAACTCATTACATCCACGAACTTTTATTGGTCAGTTCCGAGTAGGATTACCAGAACACTGGACGCTAGCACACAAATTCGACTTTATATGTGCACACATGTCAGGCACAGTCGCAGAAACCATGCAGAATGTTGCAGCGACATGCCGATCGTACGAAGATTTCAAAGAGAAATTTCTCTCGCGATATTGGTCCAGCGAAGCACAGAACAGAGTGAAGTACGAATTATTACAGACCCATATTTTGAAAATTCAGGAGAGAAGAGTCCCGTGAAATTTTTCGAAGTAATGGCAAACAAAAATCAATGCTTAGATGTACCATACAGTGACGGAGAGTTGATTAAATTATGCGCGCTGAAGCTACCATTAAAATACCTGCAATCATTAGTACGTCACGGAGGCAATGACGTCGAAGCATTTAAAGGTATTCTAAGGGAACTAGAGTTCATATTTTCGGAAGATGACGCAAGAAAAAGACGAAGCGCACGTGAAAACGAAAGGAAAAAGCAGTGGAATCCACAAGAGACAGTACGAAGAAACAATAATTACTTACCCTGTGATAACTTCGCACCAAGAAACGACAATAGATTTCAACAAAGAACCGGTTATGGATTTAGAAGAGAATATGGCAGTAACCATAATTCACCCAGGAACGGCAACAACTATTACAGAGGGAATAACGACAACCGGAACGGGTACTGGAGAACCAATAGACCAACAAATTATCAACAAAGAAACCACTATCAACAAGCTGAACAAGAAAAGTGAATACAGAGAGAAGACGTGGAGGTAAGACCACCAAACCCCAATAAACGTTCGAGTTGACAGATAAGCGCCCATGCCAAAGAGAATGACGCACCGACCCAGGACAATTGCAGCACCTTGAACAGAGAAGTAAAAATAAAAATCTTATCACGAGAAGAGAAGAAGGAAGAAACAAATTCGCAGGGACCAGATGAAAACGAAGACAAGAAAATAACAATATCGTGTTGGGACGAAATTAATTGGGAGAATACTGACGAGGGAGATGAATTACCAGAGGCATGCACAACGAATGTAGGAGGAAAGGACGAAGTAACGAGTATTGCAGAGCTATTTGAGATGGAAACCAGTCTCACTGAACTCTTCTGAATTCTACATGTCATGTGTGGTCTGGCGGCTCCTTACCAGCAACAAGTCCTAGGTTCAAACTAGTTAATTCCCTAAAAGACACACTTTGAGCGTCGTTGCGCGAAAGTGGTAGGGAGACAAGATATAGTACAAACAGACACCACCATGAATGTTTAGAAACTATGTATACAAACATTCCTTGTGAATCAAGGAATCTGTTACTAGAAACGTTATCAAAATCCCTATAGCCGTGTCATAGGTTACCCTTCATAAACCGGCGGAAAAAAATTGATAGAGTTCTTTAATTTATAACGTGTCCACAAGGAGAATGTATTTCAATACTAGCGAACCCGGCAGTGCATCGAAATTGTTAAATGTAAGTGGATATTGCATATACATACTAAATTACTTGCCTCTGCACTCTCTGCTCACCTTCTCATCCCTCTCTCTCTCCGTACATCTCTACCTACCCCGATCTCTCTTTACATTGCCTCCTCCCATTTCTTTTGTCCATTTCCTCCTTACCCTTCTCTATGTCCATTTCCGTTTGAATGTTCACCATTGTATCGTGTAAAAATATGAAGTAAATCGGTCCATTAGTTTTCGAGGTTTTCATTAACAACGTATCACCTTTATATATTACTTATGTATTTATATATGTTACATAACTGTCGCATAGAATTTTTTGTTACGAAAACATGTGATAGCCGAACTGTGAGACTGAAGACAAAGCAATTTTTATTTTCTTTTTCATACCTAAACACCATCATCCTCCAAAATTACGAACACTCACAAAAGACGAATGAAATCGGCCAAGCCGATCACTCACAAGTGATTTTAATTTCAGACTTTTCTGTTGGATTTTTTAAAGATCCTCTTTCATACGAACCTTGTTCTGATAATTACAAACCTACAAAGGCAAAACCAGTCGAATTGGAGAAACTGTTCTCATATGATGATCTTTCTTACATGTGGCTAGTGATTTTTTTATGTGGGTTTATAGATTCTGGTAGTAATTATTTCGTTCTGATATGAGGCTTTCAATTGGAAGTCATTTCGGCGAGTTAGGTCTCGCTAAGCCAATTGTCCAACGGGGCGAAGTGGATCTACCGTTTAACATGGAACCCGAACGATTTTTCGCTTCTGGCGAATGTCCACATCTTGAGGGGTAAATGATAGGTTAAAGGACAGTGACAAATGAGTGGCCCAAAGAGCATTCAATCCCTCGACCTTTTGGTTGTCAGGCTTGTACCAGATCACCATGATGGATCTTAATTATGCTCAGCTTCTCTGTTGTCTGGAGTTGCGGCGACTGTCCATCTAGATTGCAATGCCATGGGAACCTCCCACACATTTTAAATTATCACATGATTCACAATCATTGTTCTGCGATAGCCGTGTTGCCGCTCGTCATGGGGTCGCTGAGACAACTATCACGAGAGCACCAGACGACCGAGTTCGTATTCGATGACTGCGCATATAGTATCCACGGACGTAAGTTGTCACGCTGCTAGCCATCGCTTGCCTTAATAGTAAATATATACCCGGGTGGTGCTAAATGTTTTTGTTTTTATGTAAATAAAAGTATTGTCTTCTCTGTAACCTTCAAACTGTGAGCTATATCCTTAGTTTCTTTTATTTATGGAGTTAGTGAATTTACCCATAGATTGTGTCTGCGATTACTATCAGAACACAAATTAATAATCAAATTAACTAATTTAGTTTGACTGTACCCTGAACTGCTAGTGTACCCATGTGTTGCCACAAAAAAATAGTAAAAACGGAGAACATTTGACGGAGTTGAATGAGAAGAGGGGTGTAGTTAAGTTTTCAAATATAGTGACAAATTTTTATTCATGTCTTTATAACTACAACGAGATGATAAATCTTACGAAAAATGACATATCAAAATCAGAAAAGAGGTGGTGCTTGATTGGCACAGTATTCGTTGGGGTGGAAAGTAAATTAGTGAAATAATATTTTTTACAACTCAATTTTTTTTACATGAATCCACCGTAAGGCCTAATTCAGTTCAGATGGAAACAATTACGACCACGTACACCACAAACTATCTTCACCGGAGAATAGGAAGCTGTGAATGTCATTTAATAAACCTGTAGTGTTGCAGCAAAACTTCACCCTTTCACCTTGATTCAGGGGGCAGCAGAAAACTTCACGCTGTGGGTGAGGAATGGTGCGCTGCGACAGCTTTACTGTTCTAACGCGTCCAGGGAAATTTGCAAACTACGCAGACTGGCGTAATGCTTGTTAGAATGCGGGAAACTTTCCTATCAGAAGCCTTAAACCCCAGCGGATTTCAGTGTTAGTTCCACCCATTCGCTGGCCTGGTCAAATCAGTTTGACTCACAGGCACGACAGTGCGTGCTCGAATTGCCAAATGTCAGATGGCCGATTCCAGACGAGTAAGTTCATTATCGTGACATACGATATATGTGACCGTTTAAATGTGTTTCGCAGTGTGTAGAAAAGCTTGAGCAAAGGTATTACTCACAAGCCTGTGCTACCTTTCCTGTTTGTGAGATTAATAAACTACTAACAGAAAACTCAGTTTTACGTGTTTACTCCAGCCACCCACTCCCTCCCTCCTTAAAAGTATCATTTGTTCTGTTTCTACACTACAAGAAGAAAAAGGACGTAGAAGCCAAAATCGGCTGATCATACAAGACGTAGAATTTCGTCTAATAATTACAGCAAAATGAAAGGAAAAGAACATTACTACGTTGTAAGTTTTTGATGCCGATTAACTCATTAAATTTTACATATATCCATGCTCTAAAGGATAATGGTATAGCATGTGTTTCATTAGCAAGTTATCACGGTTTCAACAGGCATCATGACCAACCTGGATTGATAAGCTGCAAATTCGCACCACAAACGATATGTTCCGTGTACGCCAATGGTTTCCTCTTCATTTTATTACAAATGCAGTGATGATGCCAGTTGAAATCATGAACACTCTATGTTGCAGGGGGACCCGAATATCGTGGAGTGTACCACCGAACCTTGTTGCAATTAAATAACCTGACACACACAGCTACTGGTTATACAAAAATCGTCAAAAGACGTTCACTAAAACTAGTTTACAATTCCACTGGGTATTGAATGCAGCATCTGAACCTTCTTGCTGCAGTGACTAGGGCAGCCTCCCTGGTGGGAAACTGTTTGGCTTTGAAGCCCCTGAGAGGCTGAGAGATAGGCATCCGGCGTGGCGTCCCCTGGTGTGACCTGAGACCCTGTCGTCGCGCCGTCACTACAGGGAGCGACAGCAGGGGTGAAGGGAAAGGAGTGGAGAGGGGGCAGCGGAAGGAGGGGAGGCGCCGTGGGACGCCGCCAATTACGGCGTCCGCAGCCGACTGCAGCCGCGGCGACAACTTCCCTCCCGGGTCCCTGGCAGGTGTTTCCCGTCCCAGGCGCGACTCTGCCACCTCATCAGCGCCACTCTAACCTAACCTAATCCCACCCCACCTCGTCACTGCTGTCTATTCTCCGTTGCGCATTTCAGTGTCTGCTTTTACGAATAGAGTTCTGTTGACCATAGTAAGTTTCTCACGGTCAAAATGGTCACTATTTCTTTCTAATCATAAATAGTTTATTTCATTCGTTCGATACTGAAATGCTGTTACAAATCCCAGAACTGTTTGTACGGTTTATTCATTTGCTGCTTTTCTCCATGGATTAGTATTTTGATCGTTTAGTGTTGTTAATTTCTTTCACTGCAGGTTTAACTTGTGTGTAGTTTTTGTTTCATGTAATTTAGGATTGTCCGAAATTTTAGGCCACCTATTGTTCATCTGAATATTTAAAACGCTGCTCACGTAATTTGAAGATGCTTACATTCGAGGCCATTCAATGTTTCCTTGGTCAATATAGTAAAATATTGATTTTCTCTTTGTTTAAGTCCAACGCGGTTATTGTCAGTCCTTTTAAATTCTGAGTTTGAAATAAAGGTGTTATTCTCTTAGTGTTGAAAATTATCGGAGGTCCAGCTTTTTCACTTAACAGCATTTACTTGCACCGACTTTGGTGCAATTACCAGGCTCAATGAGAAGCTATTAGAATGCAGTTGGAGAGCCGCTGCAATGCTGCTCGAGTTTAGGGGATATATCGATTGAGCTGTCGTGTGAATGGGAATTTGCATTGAGGTGGGAGCCATTCTAGACTAGTCCACACTGTTGTGTTGTCCACAGTGCCCGAATGGCGTAGTGGTCAGTTCACCTGCCTAATGAGTAGGAATCCTTGGTTCAAACCTTGGCATTGGTACAAATTTTCAGTTGTTACTTCAATTTGCATACACGCAACATAGATGTTTGAGACTTCGAAAGGTCTCTGTAATCATATAGATTCATTTGATTGAAACACCTTTGTCTGGGTTCCAGGGAGGTTCCTCCATTTCGTTTGATGTTGAGATGCTAATACCATAGAGTTGAAGAACCTCTACAATGGTGTTCGATTTTAGGAGGAACGCCGAATCAACTGAGTCTTGAATGGGAATTTAGACTGAGGAGGGAAATGTGCAAGGGTAGTGCGTACAGTTGTGCTAAACCGCTGTGCAGTGTAGCGTAGTAGTTATCGTATCTACTGCATCAACAGACAACCCAGGTTAGCATCCAACCTTTTCTTTTTATTTTTTATTTTTCGTCACCGGTCTCCAGACAGATTTGACGCGGTCGGCCACAAATTTCTATCCTGTGCCAACCTATTCATCACAGAGTAGCGCACTCAACGTATCGCCTTAAGTACATGCTAAATGTATTCCAGACAGTGTACAAAACCATCGAGAACATTGAGTTTGCTACAACATCTGGAGACAAGAAGAATCGTATACCAGTCAAGTCTGTCGCTGCTCAAGCCTTGCTGGACGGACCTTCTGTTTTCTGTGGGTGCCAACTTAATTTTCGTTTAGATATTAATGATTCGTTTGATCATGGTAACGGATGGTTTACTTTAGCCATTGTCCGTGGAGGTTCTGGAGTACCCATTGTTGGTGTACTCGAAAGTTTCGTTGACAGAGACATTATTGCATTTCGCACCTACCATATTCCTCTCCGATTCTGTGGAGAAACGCCTCATTCCTTATCAGTCCACCGAATTATCAACATTCGTCTGTGGCACCACATGTCAAATGCTTCTATTCTCTTCTCTTCCGGTTTTTCCACAGTCCATGTTTCACTAGTATACAATGCTGTGCTGCAAACGTATATTATTATAAATTTCTTCCTCAGGTTAGGGACTATGTTTTGTTAGTAGATATCTCTTGGTCAGGAATGCGCTTTCCGCCAGTGCTAGACTGCTTTTTATGTCCTCCTTGCTTCATCCGTCATAGGCTATTTTGCTGCCAAGGTAGCAGAACTCCTTACCTTCGTGACCTTCAGTCCTGATGTTAATTTTATCACTGTTCACATTTCTGATACTACCCATTACTTCCGTCTTCCTCTATTTACTCTCAATCCGTATCCTATACTCATAAGACTGTTCATTCCGTTCAACAGATCATGTAATGCTTCTTCACTTTCCCTTAGGATGGCAGCGAATCGTATCACTGATATGCTATCACCTTGAATTTTTATTCCACCCCTGAAACTTTCTTTTATTTCAATCATTGCTTCTTCGATGTACAGATTTAATAGTAGGAGTGAAAGAGTACATTTCTATCTTAGAACCTTTTCTATCCGAATATTTCGTTCTTGGTCGTCCACTCTTATTATTCCCTCTTGGTTCGTGTAGATATTGGATATTAACCGTCTCTCCCTAATACTCTCCCCAGTTTTTCTCGCAATTTCTAATATTTTGCACATTTTAACATTGGCGAAGGCTCTTTCTAGGTCGACAGATCCTACAAACGTATCTTGATTTTTCTTTAGTCTAATTTCAATTATCAACCGCAACGTCAGAATTGCGTGTCTTGTGCATTTACCTATCCTAAAGCCAAACTGATCGTCATCCAACACAACTCAACTTTCCTTTCCATTCTTCTGCATGTTATTCTTGTAAGAAGCTTGGATGCACGAGTTGTTAAGCTGATTGTGCGATAATTGTCACACTCGTACGCTCTTGCAGTCTTTAGAATTGTGTCGATGATATTATTCCGAAAGTCACATCTTATGTCTCTAGACTCATACATTCTACACACCAAGGTGAATAGTCGTTTTGTTGCCGCTTCCCCAAATGTTTTTATAAATTCTGACGCTATGTTATCAGTCCCTTGTGCCTTACTTGATCCTAAGTCCTCCAAAGCTCTCCTAAATTGTGATTCTAATGATAGATCTCCTATCTCTTCTAAATCGACTCCAGTTTTCATCCTCTATCACATAAGACGAATCTTTCATCTCACAGAGGCCTTCTATGTACTCTTTCCACCTATCCGCTCTCTGTTCTAAATTTAACAGCCTAATTCCCGTTGTCCTCTTGATGTTAGAACTTTTTCTTTTCATTACATCGAAGGTTATTTCGGAGTTCCTATATTTTGAGTCAGGCCTTCCGAAATCATTTCTTTTTCGATGTCTTCACATTTTTCATAGAGCCATTTCGTCTAAGCTTCCTTGTACTTCAAAAATTGGTTCAAATGGCTCTGAGCACTATGGGACTTAACATCTGAGGGTCATCAGTCCCCTAGAACTTAGAACTACTTAAACATAACTAACCTCAGGACATCACACTCATCATTTCATTCCTCAGCGACTTTTATTTCTGTATTCCTGAATTTTCCTGAATATTTTTGTACTTCTTCCTTTCATCGATCAACTGAATTATTTCTTCTTTTACCAATAGTTTCTTAGCAGTTACCTTCTTTGTACTTTTGTTTTCCTTTCCGACTTCTGTGATTGCACTTCTTAGAGTTGTCCATTCGTCTTCAGCTGTACTGCCTGCTACACTACTCCTTATTACTGCATCTATAGCCTTAGTGCTCTGGTAATCCACTTCTTTGCGTGTTGATTCTTGCTGACTTATCTCTTAAACTTCAGTCTACTCTTCAACACAATTACATTGAATCTATAGTGCTCCTGTGTATGACTAATTTCGGAATCTCTCTCAGACCATGATGTAATCTAAATGAAATATATCACCTGGTCTCTTCCAAGTATACCTCCTGTTCTTGTGATTCTTGAACAGAGTATTTGCTATTACCCGCTGAAACGTGTTACAGAATTCAATTAGTCTTTCTTCTCTCTCATTCCTTGTCTCAAGTCCAAATTCTCCTGTAGAGTTTTCTTCTACCCCTTACCCTGCAACTGCATTCCAGTCCCCCATGACTTTTTGACATCCATCTCCCTTTGAGTATTGTATTACGCTTGCAATATCCTCATCCTCAGTTTGCGACGTGGGCGGCATGTAGACCTGAACTATCGTTAGCCATGTTGATTTGCTGTCGATTCTGGTAAGAATAACCCTATCACTTAACTGTTCACAGTAACACATTCTCTGCCCTGCCCTCCTATTCATAACGAATCCTATTTTCGTTATACCATTTTCTGCTTCTATTGATATTATCTTATATTCACCTACCCCAAAATCGTTGTCTTCTTTACATTTCACTTCACTGACCTCTATTGTCTCTAGATTGAAACTCTGCGTTTCCCTTTTAAAATTTTCTAGCTTCCCTACCTCAATAAAGCTTAACACATTTCACGCCCTGACTCTTAGAACGTTATCCTTCGTTATTATTGGATATTTTTGCCGTGGTCGCTTTCCCGTTGGCTGTCCCCTCCCAGAGATCCAAATGGGGGATTATTCGGAAACCGTTTGCCAATGAAGAGATCATCATGACATTTTTTTCAATTACAGGCCACACGTCCTGTGGATAAACGTTATGTGTTTTTATTGCAATGATTTCCATTGGCTTCGACATCCTCATGCTGTTGATCGTAGCTGATTCCACCGCCTTTGGGGGAATTTGTTAGCCTAAGGGCAAGAATCTGAACCTCTGTCCACTCCTATGCCCTCTTTGACAAGGCGTTTGAACAAATTTTCATTGGTCTCTTCCGTCTGCATATATACATTATAACGGTTTGAGACTTCGAAAGTTCTCAGGAACCATATACGATTAGGTTCATTCGATTAAAGCACCTATGCCCCGGTTTCGGGCAGGACCTTCCAGTTAGTCAGTGCTGAGGTGCTATTCTAGACCTGTTAGGAAACCTCTGCCAATCTCTTCGAATTTAGAGGGGATACCAAGCGAGCTGAGGAAGGAGGCAAGCAAGGGTAGCCCACGTATATGTACAAGGCCATTGTGCCACAGCGATCAGTGTGGCTGGCCCAACTCACCAATCACTGTGGAACAATGTCCGTGATGAGGATGAAACTAAACTAAGAACGTGCCACTTTTTAATAGTAATGCAGTCACACTGCTTTCGACTTTGTTTCTTATTTCATATTTTTCAACAACACAAAGCAAAAACAAAACAAATTGTCAGTATAAATGAACTATTTTTGGCATGATGAAGAAATATTTTCATTTGATATAAACTGTCGGCATACGGATAGATGCACACAATTTCACAGTATAGCCCACTCAGCCCCCCCCCTCCCCCCCCCCTCCCCCCCCATGAACCGTGGACCTTGCCGTTGGTGGGGAGGCTTGCGTGCCTCAACGATACATATAGCCGTACCGTAGGTGCAACCACAACGGAGGGGTATCTGTTGAGAGACCAGACAAACGTGTAGTTCCTGAAGAGGGGCACCAGCCTTTTCAGTAGTTTCAGGGGCAACAGTCTGGATGATTGACTGATCTGGCCTTGTAACATTAACCAAAACGGCCTTGCTGTTGTGGTATTGCGAACGGCTGAAAGCAAGGGGAAACTACGGCCGTAATTTTTTCCGAGGGCATGCAGCTTTACTGCTTTACTGTGTGATTAAATGATGATGGCGCCATCTTGGGTAAAATATTTCGGAGTTAAAATAGTCCCCAATTCGCATCTCCGGGAGGGGACTACTCAGGAGGACGTCGTTATGAGGAGAAAGACAACTGGCATTCTACGGACCGGAGCGTGGAATGTCAGATCCCATAATCGGGCAGGTAGGTTAGAAAATTTAAAAAGGGAAATGGATAGGTTAAAGTTAGACGTATTGGGAATTAGTGAAGTTCGGTGGCAGGAGGAACAAGACTACTGGTCAGGTGAATACAGGCTTATAAATTCAAAATCAAATAAGGGTAATGCAGGAGTAGGTTTAATAATGAATAAAAAATAGGAGTGCGGGTAAGCTACTACAAACAGCATAGTGAATCTAATATAGTGGCCAAGATAGACACGAAGCCCATGCCTACTACAGTAGTACAAGTTTATATGCCAACTAGCTTCGCAGATGACGAAGAGATTGAAGAAATGTATGATGGGATAAAAGAAGTTATTCGGACAGTGAAGGGAGATGAAAATTTAATAGTCATGGGGCACTGGATTTCGATAGTAGGAAAAGGAAGAGAAGGAAAAGTATTAGGTGAATATGGAACGGGGGTAAGGAATGAAAGAGGAAGCCGCCTGGTAGAATTTTGCACAGAGCATAACTTAATCATAGCTAACACTTGGTTCAAGAATCATGAAAGAAGGTTATATACATGGAAGAATCCTGGAGATAATAAAATGTATCATATAGATTATATAATGGTAAGACAGAGATTTAGGAACCAGGTCTCAAATTCTAGGACATTTCCAGGGGCAGATGTGGACTCTGACCACAATCTATTGGTTACGAACTATAGATCAAAACTGAAGAAACTGGAAAAAGGTGGGAATTTAAGGAGATGGGACCGGATAAACTGAAAGAACCAGAGGTTGTACGGAGTTTCGAGGGGTGCGTAAGGGAACAATTGACAGGAATGGGGGAAAGAAATACAGTAGAAGACGAATGGGTAGCTTTGAGGGATGAAGTAGTGAAGGCAGCAGAGGATCAAGAAGGAAAAAAGACGAGGGCTAGTAGAAATCCTTGGGTAATAGAAGAAATATTGAATTTAATTGATGAAAGGAGAAAATAGAAAAATGCAGTAAATGAAGCAGCCAAAAAGGAATACAAACGTGTAAAAAATGGGATCGACAGGAAGTGCAAAATGGCTAAGCAGGCATGGCTAGAGGACAAATGTAAGGATGTAGATGCTTATCTCACTAGGGGTAAGATAGATACAGCCAACAGGAAAACTAAAGAAACCATGGAGAAAAGAGAGCCACTTGTATGAATATCAAGAGCTCAGATGGAAACCCAGTTCTAAGCAAAGAGGGGAAAGCAGAAAGGTGAAAGGAGTATATAGAGGGTCTATACAAAGGCAATGTACTTGAGGCAAATGTTATGGAAGTGGAAGAGGATGTAGATGAAGATGAAATGGGAGATATGATACTGCGTGAAGAGTTTGACTGAGCACTGAAAGACCTGAGTCGAAACAAGGCCCCGGGAGTCGACAACATTCCATACTACTGACGGCCTTGGGAGAGCCAGTCCTGACAAAACTCTACCAGCTGGTGAGCAAGATGTACGAGACAGGCGAAATTCCCTCAGACTTCAAGAAGAATATAATAATTCCAATCCCAAAGAAATCAGGTGTTGACAGATGTGAAAATTACTGAACTATCAGTTTAATAAGTCACAGCTGTAAAATACTAACACGAATTATTTACAGACGAATGCAAAAACTGGTAGAAGCCGGCCTCGGGGAAGATCAGTTTGGATTCCGTAGAAATGTTGGAACACGTGAGGCAATACTGAACTTACGACTTATCTTAGAAGGAAGATTAAGGAAAGGCGAACCTACGTTTCTGGCATTTGTAGACTTAGACAAAGGTTTTGACAATGTTGACTGGAATACTCTCTTTCAAATTCTAAAGGTGGCAGGGGTAAAATACAGGCAGCGAAGGGCTATTTACAATTTGTACAGAAACCAGATGACACTCATAAGAGTCGAGGGGCATGAAAGGGAAGCAGTGGTTGGGAACGGAGTGAGACAGGGTTGTAGCCTCTCCCCGATATTATTCAATCTGTTTATTGAGCAAGCAGTAAAGGAAACAAAAGAAAAATTTGGCGTAGGTATTAAAATCCAGGCAGAAGAAAAAAAACTTTGAGGTTCGCCGATGACATTGTAATTCTGTCAGAAACAGCAAAGGACTTGGAAGAGCAGTTGAACGGTATGGACAGTGTCTTGAAAGGAGGATATAAGATGAACATCAACAAAAGCAAAACGAGGATAATTGAATGTAGTCGAATTAAGTCGGGTGATGCTGAGGGAATTAGATTAGGAAATGAGACACTTAGAGTTGTAAAGGAGTTTTGCTATTTGGGGAGCAAAATAACTGATGATGGTCGATGTTGAAATGATTTAAGAAGTAGGCTGGCAATGGCAAGGAAAGCGTTTCTGAAGAAGAGAAATTTGTTAACATCGAGTATTGATTCAAGTGTCAGTATGTCGTTTCTGAAAGTATTTGTATGCAGTGTAGCCATGTATGGATGTGAAACATGGACATTAAATAGTTTGGACAAGAAGAGAATATAAGCTTTTGAAACTTGGAGCTACAGAAGAATGTTGAAAATTAGGTGGGTAGGTCATGTAACTAACGGGGAGGTATTGAATAGGACTGGGGAGAAGAGAAGTTTGTGGCACAACTTAACTAGAAGAAGGGATCGGTTGGTAGGACATGTCCTGAGGCATCGAGGGATCACAAATTTAGCATTGTAGAGCAGTGTGGAAGGTAAAAATCGTAGAGGGAGACCAAGAGAAGAATATACTAAGCAGATTCAGAAGGATGTGGGTTGCAGTAGGTACTGGGAGATGAAGGAGCTTGCACAGGATTGATTAGGATGGAGAGCTGCATGAAACCAGTCTCAAGCTTCAAAATAACCATGACTTACATAGTTTCATACACGTATGTTGGCCGAAATATTTTCGCGCTTTTTCAACCTTATTGTGGACACGTGATAAGTAACTGAGCAAAGCAATTTGACATCCTTTCATAGAAAATTTCGAGTACCCGTTGCTTATGTGACTGCCTATTATGCAACAAGAGTTATCGTCGCTCTCTTCTGTCAGTTTCATTCATTTCAAAGGTTTCTGACACTAGATCGTAAGACTGTTTCTTTTTGTGCAAACAGCCATATGTCCTCTGAACATCCTTCGTATCAAGAACAAATGGCGAAGGGTAAACAGTGCTAACACCACGATTCAGCTGATCTGAAGAGAATTGTGCCGGCCGAGATATGCCAAACAGCATAATAAATGAATTTCTTGCTCTGTACCGTGTACTGATAATGCAACCGTGATCTCGGCGTATCGTCTTTGATTTATAATTACAACGTTTTCGATCCCGAGTTCGAATGCCGCGGTCGATTTAATTTTGATTAATAATCAGCATTGGCGGCCGAAGATTTCCGGCATAAGAAGTCACTCTTATTTTACCAACGGCCTTGTCAAAGAGGGCGGAGGAGCGGACAGATGATCAGGCCAGTCTCTTGACCTAGGGGTGCGAAACTGCCTCTGAAGGTGGAAGGATCAACAATGATCAACGGCAAGAGGATGCAGAAGGTAATGGAAACCACTGCATTAAAGACATATAACGTGTATCCACAGGACATGTGGCCTGTAGTTGAAAAAGTGTGACGGTGATCTCTCCTTTAGCAAATGATTCCGGAATATTCCCGCATTCGGATCTCGCTGGGATGGGGGAATGCTAAGGGGCAGATTACCATGAGAAGAAGATTGAATGATCAAAGAAATAATAATATTCTACGAGTCGGGGCGTGGAAGTCAGAAGCTTGAACGTGATAGGGACACTAGAAAATTTGAAAAGGGAAATGCAAAGATCAATCTACATATAGTAGTGGTCAGTGAAGTGAAGTGGAAAGAAGACAAAGATTTCTGGTCAGATAAGTATAGGGTTATATCAATAGCAGTGGAAAATTGTGTAGCGGGAGTACGATTCGTTATGAATAGGAAGGCTGGGCAGAGAGTATGTTACTGTGAACAGTTCAGTGACAGGGTTGTTCTTATCAGGATCGACGGCAAACCAACACCGACAACGATAGTTCAGATATACACGCCGACGTTGCAAGCTGAAGATGAAGCAATAGAGAAACTGTATGAGAATACTGAAAGGGTAATACGGTATGTAAAGGGGGTTGAAAATCTAATAGCCAAAAATGGTTCAAATGGCTCTGAGGCCTATGGGACTCAACATTTGAAATCATCAGTCCCTAGAACTTAGAACTACCTAAACCTAACTAATCTAAGGACATCACACACATCCATGCCCGAGGTAGGATTGGAACCTGCGACCGTAGCAGTCACGCGGATCCGGACTGAAGTGATTAGAAACGCACGGCCACTGCGGCCGGCATCTAATAGTCATTGGGGAATGGAAGGCTGTTATAGGGGATGGAGTAGAAGGGAAGTTTACAGGAGAATATGAGCTTGGGACAAGAAATGAGAGAGGCGAAACATAAACTGAGTTCTGTAACATATTTCGGCTAGTAATAATGAAAAATCTGTACAATAATCACTAGAGGAGAAGGTTTACTTGGCCGGGTGATACAGGAAGATTTCAGTTAGATTACAACATGCTGAGACAGGGATTCTGAAATCAGCTACTGGATTGTAAGAAGTACCCAGGAGCAGATACATACTTAGATCACAACATAGTAGTGATGAAGAGTAGGCTGAAGCTTAAGACATAAGTCAGGAAGAATCAGTACGCAAGGAAGTGGGACACGGAACTACTAAGGGATAACGAGGTACTCTTTAAGTTCTCTAAAGCTATAGATACAGCAATAAGGAATACTTCAGTAGGCAGTACAGTTGCAGAGTAATGGACATTCCTAACAAGGGCGATAACGGAAACTGGGATGGGAAATATAAGTACAAAGAAGGTAACTGCGATTCAAACCACAGGTAACAGAAGAAATGCTTCAGTTGATCGATGAAAGGAGGAAGTACAAAAAAGTTCCGGCAGGACAGGGTCACTGTTCTGTCCTGCAGCTCTCGTTCCGACTAAACGAGTTCTCCCGGTCCTCTTTCCGGGCAATGTGACCAACAGTCTCGCTGCGGCAGCCAGCCGCCTTCCTCGCCACAATTTACACTTTCTCGTATCCCTTGGTAGTAGAACATGGACAAATAAACTCTATTCACTGAATGAAACACTCCTAGTGTTATCTTTTCCTCACGCACCCGGACAACCAAATCCTTCCTAAATCCCCATCCGGTCCATACATGCAGAGACGAAAAGCAGTTACAATTTATACATCAGATGAAAACACTTTATGCGTGTCTCAGGTATTATCACAAAATGTTGTATGTCTTGTGCTACTGAGTAAGATTCCTCAGATACCACATTGTTGCACTTGTATGAACTGTATTGAAGACCCAATTGGAATAGTGAACGTGAACCTGATATATGATCTGCTCAATAGAATTAGTGTAACAGAATTTCGGCGTCTGTCGAACTGCATTGAACAATAATTGAGAACTGGGTATGTTAGCAAATTATTCCATTATCTTTCATATGCCAAGTACACAGAAAATCATCTCTACATCCTCGATAATTTATACAAAAAAATTGAAATGTCCATCAGGTGTCTAAGTGGAAAAAGTCATTCAGCCCATCACCCTGGGTGCTTTTCATTGGACTTTGAAAGCTTTACTGATGTGTCTGCCCGCCGTCAGAGTTTGTGACTGCCTAACACCGATGCTCCATGCTCTGGATAGGTCTCACCTTGTGATATGCATTTCCATTCTTCAGTGAGAGCCAATTAGTGTGCTTGGAGGGTCTGTGGTGTAACAGGACGATCATGAACACATCTGTGTAGCATGTGCCTTATATATTCGGTGCGGTTCAGGTCGAGACTCAATGCCGGCCATTCCATTACTTCATTATCCAGGCTTCGCAACGCATACTAGCTGACGTTCGCCACATGGCTCTGAGCACTATGGGACTTAACTTCTAAGGTCATCAGTCCCCTAGAACTTAGAACTACTTAAACCTAACTAACCTAAGGACATCACACACATCCATGCCCGAGGCAGGATTCGAACCAGCGACCGTCGCCACATAGGGCTTGGCATTATGAGGAATTGGGGGTCACCATCACATTTAGCAGCCGCCACATGGTCCAATAGGATCTCTTTCATGTACTGCATGGTGATAAGGCGACATGCACAACGGCGATATCCCTATGGATATCAACACTGATCCCTCCCAGAAACAATCTTGAAAATCGGTTGATTTCCTGTACAACATTTAGCAAGTACCGCTCACCACGAGTCTCCACACACGAGCACGACCATCACCTTGCATCGGAGGATGTCTGAAATTATCTGCGAATAATACGTTTCACCACTGACGAAGTTACCAGTTGACATGGGAAGGACAAAACTGAAGGTGAGCAGCAAGATGCTGTCGTGTCAAACGGGGTACTCGAAGAGGACGTCTGGGTCGTAAGTCCCTCCATGATAACCTGTCCCTTGCAGTCTGATCGAACACAGTAGTCACAGTGGTTCTTCTGAGTCCATCTTGTACTGTTCTGGCGTTATTCTCACGACGCTGCAATACAGAGATTGCCACACGTTGGGTTGTAATTCATCGGCGACCTCGCCAAACTCACCTTGTGTACTGACCTGTATCTCTGCTGCGTTCCACAACCTAAGGACGACACGTGGAGAGGCATTGGCATCTGCATCTGCAGCAACACCACCAAAAGGCCACCCGCTTTGTTCAAACAGACCGCCCTAGCTACCTGCACTGCATTGAGATGTCGCACTGCATATGCTTTGCTGAATGCAACGTCCACGAACGACAACTGCCATGTGTATACCTCAACAAAAAATATTGGAACACAGGTGATCACTTTCTTCTGAGGGGTCACCTGGCATGTAATGCGTAACAGTGCCTATAGATGGCAGCTGATTTTAATTGTAGCCTACATTGAGAGGGATGATCTCAAGCCATGCAATAACACCATAGGTCGGCCAGTAACAAAATATATTGAACACACAGGACGTTGACGCCTCTGTACCCCTAATTCTTTTAAGAGTCTGTGTTTTAGTTTCGGATCTAGAGGAAAGCGATATTTCCATACCTAAGAATGATGAAAAGCCATTGATTTTGCACATAACAGGCACATAATATCTCAAATGGTTCAAATAGCCCTGAGCCCCGTGGGACTTAACTTCTAAGGTCATCAGTCCCCTAGAACATAGAACTACTTAAACCTAACTAACCTAAGGATATCACACACATTCATGCCCGACGCAGGACTCGAACCTGCGAGCGTAACGGTCGCGCGGTTCGACACTGAAGTGCCTAGACCCGCTCGGCCACTCAGGCCGGCACATACGATCTATAGCAACACGTGTACACTATTTCCTAAACAGAATGCATGATAATTAATCCATCGACCAAATAAAGGCAAAAAAATGTAACTGTATCGAGAACAACAAATTTTCTAATCATACGGGAACTACAAAAATAGGCAAAATGAGAAACTCGAATAGAACTTTAATACTTTTTTGCTATGTTTAGACAATCTGTGGACTTAACACAATCGTCTATTCATTACGTAATTAGTATTTTTATAGTAACTACTTTCATTAAAATGATAACAATAACAACGTTACTTTGTGAATGGTGACGTCATATATCCGAGCCTGCATTCTTCATGTGACTGTTACGGACATGTTCTCGTAAACTCAAGCAGTCAGCACTGGCACGTTCGAGCTGCTGACCACTTCTTGCTTTAGTAAGCAAGTTAGTAACGGTGAATTTCGTAGCATTGAATTTTCCAAAGCGATGCAATAACTCACACGCAGCATGCATCACGTTCAGTGATCACTCCATGATAATATTGGGAAACACTTCGGGATCAAAATAAATAAAATGTAAACGTGTCTGAAAGTGCAGTACCAATTAATTTGATGATGATACGAAAAGTATACCAACATTTTAATAAAGACTTAATCACCATTTTAATCCATGTGCCTGAAATGAATGACTTTCAGCTGTATATGAACTTTTACAGGTACACACGACCGGTTTCGCGATTTCCGATAACGTCTTGAGGTGCACATTCGTCAGTAAAACATTTAAGCCCTTATATGGAAGGAGATGGACTCAACCTTCCCGAACTAAACTACTGTTATCCGCAACAAGCACCACGTTGTAATTCAAATTCACCATTTGAAAAACTGATGTGTTAAAACATTCTGTTTCGGGTAACAGTACAGGGTGTTTATAAATGAATATAGGGGTTTCAACGCTTTTTAATATTTATTACAATAAACTAACAGTTATAAATGATATATCAAAAGAAAGAGCAACTGAAACGGTTGTGTTTGGCACCAGCGCGCAATGTTTCTGCCGAAATCCGCTAGACAGCGGCAGTAGCGAAGACGGCGACTAATGAACAGAAAGCGTTTTGTGTTTTGCAGTTTGCAAAGACCGAATCTGTAGTTACTGTGCAACGAGCGTTCCGGCTGAAGTTCGGTTGTGATCCTCCAAGTGATAATAACATTTGTAGATGATATCATCAATTTGAATATACCGGCTGTCTTTGTAAAGGGAAGAGCACAGGACGACCAAGAGTTAGTGAAGACGCTGTTGAGTGAGTGAGAGAGTCGTTCACTCGTAGCCCAAAGATATCAGTCCGGAAGGCTAGTCGTGAATTACAAGTTCCCATGTCGACTGTTTGGAAAGTTTTAAGATAACGCGCACAACTACGTCCTTACTGTTTACAGTTATTACAGGCTCTAAAGCCGGCAGACGATGGATTACGTGCCAATTTCGGAAACGAAATGTTGTTTCATGACAATGAAGATTTTCTGGATTATGTTGTCTTCAGTGATGAATCGACGTTTCACCTTAGTGATCATGTTAACACTCACAATGTGTACATCTGAGACTCAGAAAATCCTCACAAGGTGGTAGCAATGCAACGAGATTCGATTAAAGTGACTGGTTTTTGTGCAGTATCCCAGCGGAAGGTTTGTGGGCATTCCTTTTTTGGTGAACCTACTGTAACTTACACTCCTTATCTTGATAAACTAGAGCAATGGATCTTCCCTCAGTTGGAAGAAGATGAGCCAGAAGACTTCATTTTCCAGCAAGATGGTGCGCCATCTCACTGGCATAGCGAAGTACGCGATTGGTTCAACTTCACTGTACCCAAGCACAGGATAGGCCGCAAGGGGCCCAATGGCAGGGCTTGCTTTGCATGGCCTCCACGTGCACCCGACCAAACGCCATGCGAATTTTTCCTCTGGGGCTTCATCAAGGGTCGCGTGTACGTGCCTCCGCTACCAGCAGACCTCCCAGAATTAAGAAACCACGTTGAAGCAGCTGTTGCTACAATCACTGAAGACACACTTACCAATGTTTGGGAAGAACTCGGCTATAGACTTGATGTGTGCCCTGTGACACATTAGAAATTTATAAGGTTCTTGTAAAAACTCTTTAAGTTTCTCTTTCATTTGAAATGTCATTTAAAACAGTAAGTTTAATATAATAAATAAAACATTGATATTCATTTATAAACACCCTGTATTTTAGTTTGAGAAGGTTGAGCACACCTGCTACCCGTATTGGGTACTTACGTAAATCTGAAGATGTAATTTGAAATCACGAAACCGGTCGTGTTCCTGTAAAAATTCAAATACAGCTGAAAGCAATTTATTTCATAAACATGGATTACTTCAGCTACGGTTGCCGTACACAGAAAACTGTTTGTAACCATTTTAATAATGACTTCTCCTGGAATGTGAGGTACCATCCTCTTACGTTCTCATTTGTATTTTGTTCTAACGTGTAGGAAGAAAAAGATCAACAGAAATGTGTGTAAGCCGCCGCAATTAATGTCGTAGTTTGACGCCCTTTAAGCCACCATTACAAGCGGAACGAATGAACGTTCGCCGCAGTACAATTGCACAGCGCGCCGGGAATTTAATATCGCTCGATTCCAATGACCGTCGTAACTTCGTGTTAATGCGGCCAATTATTAGCCAATCTTCATTGCACTGCGAATTTATGCCGCACTGCTCTGAATATACCCTAGTCTCCCAGAGAGAATAGTCTGAGCTTAAGTAGTCATTCTACGTTCTCTTGCATTATTACCACTGGAATATTGAGAAATATAACCACTGTGCCTTCCCACAAAAGTCTTCGATGAAGCAGTGCAGTGAAAATGAAGCTTAAATGTATAATAAAAATAAAAGTGTTAGTGATTGTGCAAAGCAAGTAAGTCCATACAGAACTTACCGGGTATTAAAAAAATATTACATACTTTAATAGGTGGTAGTATGAAGTAAAAAGTATGGAGTAAACCAAAACAAAAATATCGAGTATAAACGGGTTCTAAAGGGCCTACCTCAAGATCTATGAGCAATTGGTCATGTTTGCTAATGTTAAATAGATCTCTTATACTGCAAGCTCTTTGCTATTACGAACAACTTATAGAAGGCAGTAATCGAACTAGGCACATGACTCAGTTACCGTGCATGCATAGAGCAGTAAACATCTCTTAGTGCTGTTACAGCGGACTGTGTTCAAATTCAGGGCAAGTCCAGAGCATACATTAGTTCAACGGAACCAGTTTGTGTTTTGATAAATTTTTGGAATAGTTTTGCATTGTAGTTTTATCTATGCCCTTACCACCATAGCGCAAGCCTATAAGTGAAACAACAGACGTGACCTTCTGTCGTGGTGTGGTCACAGTAGCGAAAATGAACTAGTTGTATTAGCTACTAAGGTTTATGTTATACAGCCAACGATACTGGGTACTAGTGTTCTTCTTTTAGTCCATATTATCACCTCTCAAAATATGGATTTTTTTTTAAATTCTGAATGATAAAACCCTATCAACTGTAAGTTTTCATTACTAGTTAGAACGCGAGTTGTACTTAATGGCCACGTTTGTTAATAATGTTCTAGTCGATCCGTGACCAATAACGATATAAACTACAAATAGCATCGGTGTTCTTACATATACATACATAAAAAAAATTTGCGTCACCTCGGTCTGAGACTTCCGAAACCTGTACAGATAACTCGAATAGAGATCAACATATACGTTATTTCTGCTCTTTTTATTGCTCATGAGAACCACGCATTGCATGTTGTACCACATACAGCGAGACCATCAGAGGTGGTGGTCCATATTGCTGTACACACCGGTGCCTCTAATACCCAGTAGCACGTCCTCTTGCATTGGTGCTTGCCTGTATTCGTCGTTGCATACTATCCACAAGTTCATGAAGGCGCTGTTGGTCTAGATTGTCCCAAGCCTCTACGGGAATTCGGCGTAGATCCCTCAGAGTCGTTGGTAGGTCACGTCGTCGAGAAAAAGCCGTCTATCCCAAGCATGTTAGGTAGGGTTCATGTGTGGAGAATATGCTGGGCACTCTATTCGAGCGATGTCATTTTCATGAAGTAAGTCATTCACTAGATGTCCACGATGGGGGCGCGAATTGTCGGCCATGAAGATGATATGCTACCGCTATGGTTGCACTGTCCGTCGGACGATGTAATTCACGTATCGTATAGCTGTTACGGCGCCTTCCATTATCACCAACTGCGTATGGCGGACCCACATAATGGCATTCCAAAACAACAAACTGGCCGGGTTGCCTCCAAACACTTCTGACGATTGTGTGGTTGAAGGCATGTTGTTGGGCCCATCAGTACCGCACTGCATGGTATCGTGTTTGCAAAGATGGACCTCGCCATGGACGTCGGGAGTAAAGTTGCTCTTCATGCAGCCTACTGTGCACTGTTTGAGTGTCATCAATTTTAAACCCTAGAGCAGGTACTGCTCATGAGTGGAGAACATCTGAGGATCTTGTTAATACTCGTACTTCTGTATTCATGGGAAGAGTTGTTCGATTATCCACATCTAATAGTGGAAATCCATGGAACACAATGTCCAGTGATAGTACGAAAAGTATTATTCAACATGGTTGCGTTGTTGTCATAGTTTCTTCGAACCATAATTCGTAGGTAGCGGTCAACCACTGAAGTAGTAGCCCTTGGGCGGCCTGAGCAAGGCATGCCATCGACAGTTCCTGTCTCTCTGTCTTAACCACTTCGGCTATCAGAGAATGCTACTATATCATGCAACCGCACAGTTCTTTGATCCCTGCACATTGAGAGAGTTTATTATCACAGCCTGTCTAGGCATATCATACTATTTGCAGAGTGTTTTAGGAATACTCTGCACGCATCTCTGAAGGACATTGCATAGTACACCGTAAAACACAAACGCTACAAGTAGTATAACATACATAGACAGGTCATGACTATAATAATAACGTCTCCCCCTGGGCGGAATCGCAGGAGTTGTGCGAGAATAGGAAGTGTACATTCAATGAGATAAAGGGATTTGGGTCGCTCCTGGTGGAATGCTTAGATAGCTGATATGGTATAGTCTTTCTTCGGCAGTAGCGATGCGTGCACGCCTTGCTTGCGAGCGAGCAAGCGTTTGTTTACTTCTGCGCAGTGGTTTGTCTCAGAGTCCGACGTCATCGACTATTGTGGCATCGTCTTACCCCCAAGCATGAATTAAATTATAGTTTCCTTTGGATTACGAACGACTGAAAGCGTATGAAGTAGAAAGTTTAATGCGTGATGAGAAGCGTCTCCAGCCACAGGATGTTCTCGGAATCCTTCTTTCCCATCCTCACTCCTCAAAGACGAGATGTGTGCCATCGGGCGTTGTGGTGGCCTGCTTTATACCTTACAGCAACGTCGTCAGTCATGTTTCTGAAACGTGGAAGACGCTCGAAATATACCGTGTCCTCAATAGTGTCCGCCACATAAAAATTGAACTACGGAAGCACATGTCTTCCTACTTGGTTATTACCGGCTGCAGGGATGTCTTCATGTACGATGGCCAGCTGCATACCTGTTCAGGTTGTGGCCGGGAAGGCCATCTTCGTTCTGTATGTCTCCGACGGAGAATGGTTCAGACGCCGATCGGGGTCGTCGCTCTCCCTGTGGAATCCACTGTGTTACCTCTGCCTTACGCGTCTGCGGCGGTGCTGCCTGCTGCGCCCTCTATGAATCAGTCGGTGTCGGGTCGAATCCTCTCGACGAAGGGATGGGCGTTTCGCCTGTCTCTCCTGTACTCCTGCCAGTCGCAATACAAATGAGCGATGGTTGTCAGCAGGCACAAGTTATCTGTCCAGATAGTGCCATGCTTGTTGTTCATGGAGCTGTACCGACCTGCACTTTTCAGCCATCTCGCCACAAGTAAAACGACGGCCGTCCGCTATCTGAGACGGAGCACGGTCGGCTAGGAAACAGAAGAGACTGCCTCCATCGGGTGTCTGCACATGATGTCGACCCTGCTATTGATGGTGCACTGTCCTCTGACGCCGTGACACCTGACGACGCGACGTGTTTCCCCGCCAACATCTCTAGTCAGCGTCCACCTTTGGACACCGACCGTCCTCCGTCTGCGACTGACCCAGTTGCCCCCCCCCCCCCTTTTTGTGCCTGACGCAACCTGTTGGCGCTACTGTGACAGTGGTGGAACGATTTAGATGATAAGGATTGACATTCTGGAGATGTAGGGGGCGATGGAGCTACTTTGATTTTGGCGGCACCCTTCTCGTCATAGTGATGCGCCCTCCCACGAGGGCCTAACGGGGAGTTCCCTGTGCTTATCCCGTATTTGAATCGCCCATCCTCCTGGAGATGGCAGCTTTCCAGACAGACTTATAGCATGACTCATTGCCATGGTCAGCGTCAATACCATTCGCCTACGCCACAAGATAGCTTTACTCCATGACGTGCTATATGCTGCGGACGTTGACGCTGCTCTCCTTCAGGAAGTGCATGCCGCAAATTTGTAGATCTCCATGGTTTTACAGCACATGTCTCCCATAATGCTTCCCCTGCTGGTAGTGAGATGGTGATCCTGTTACGTGACGGTACCCCCCTCCTCCCCCCCCCCCCCCCCCCTGTTGCAGTTGCCTGTCTCCCTGAAGCCAGAGGTATGACTCTCAAGTTTAGTGGCGTCAGGATCGTCAGTGACTACGCACCGTCTAGTTCGGGTCACCACCATGACTCTTTCACCTTCTTCTCAGAGACAGTCACGCCACTTTCGGTGGGTCGGCAGGATGCATTGATCATTGAAGGCGATTTCAACTGCACGCAGGCACCTAAAGGCCAACTACCACTTCAGTCTCCAGAATGATATTTTCACTCTGCAGCGGAGTGTGCGCTGATATGAAACTTCCTAGGAGATCAAAACTGTGTGCGCGAACGAGACTCGAACTCGGGACCTTTGCCTTTCACAAGCAAGTGCTCTACCATTTGAGCTACCGAAGCACGACTCACGCCCTGTACTCACAGCCTTACTTCTGCCAGTATCTCGTCTCCTACCTTCCAAACTTTACAGAAGCTCTCCTGCGAACCTTGCAGAACTAGCACTCCTGAAAGAAAGGATATAGCGGAGACATGGCTTAGCCACAGCCTGGGGGATGTTTCCAGAGTGAAATTTTCACTCTGCAGGGAAGTGTGCGCTGTTAATCTGCTAGGAAGTTTCATATCAGTGCACACTCCGCTGCAGAGTGAAAATCTCATTCTGGAAACATCCCCCAGGCTGTAGCAAACTATGTCTCCGCAGTATCCTTTCTTTCAGGAGTGCTAGTTCTGCAAGGTTCGCAGGAGAGCTTCTGTAAAGTTTGGAAGGTAGGAGACGAGATACTGGCAGAAGTACAGCTGTGAGTACCGGGCGTGAGTCGTGCTTCGGTAGCTCAGGTGGTAGAGCACTTGCCCGCGAAAGCAAAGGTCCCGAGTCTGAGTCTCAGTCGGGCACACAGATTTAACCTGCTAGGAAGTTTCATACCACTCCAGTCTTCATTCGCGGCGCTAGCGACAATCCTCCAGTACCTCAGCCTTTTGGATTCCTGGCCGCACGTTCATGTTGATCGTTCGAGGTTCTCGCATTTCATTAGCCATTCTTCCAGTCACCTCGATCGTGTTTACATATGTCGCGATATTGTCAGTGGTGTGCAGGATGATGAAGTCTAGCCCGTTGCATTCTGTGACCATGACGCATATACCTGTGCCATCAATATCTGCCGCTAAAGTGTGTGGTGCGACCCACGGAAACTGAACACGATTCACGTTACTTCAGCCGACTCTGGACGTGGTTCCCCTGATCAAACTTGTTTGGGAGGTGCCAATAATATCCGCACAACCCTCTGTCGCCAACGGGAGTAGTCGCTCTTGCTCACGCTCCTCGTGTGTCTGGACTTTTGTCAGCTCTTCAGCTAGGCGTTGTTTCGGATCAATCACGACTGCTCCAGAATATGAGATACCCTAATACTAACGTGTACGTAGTAATGGGTCTTCTTCGTGGAGCTACGTCTCATGTACTCTACAATGACCCTCTTACTCCTCCCATCTCGTCCCGTAAACCAGTGCTGCCCGTTCTCTGTACTGTTGTATCCTTTCGACACGGAACCGATGCCTTGAGGCCTACGTCAACACCTCTCTTTGCTGTCCCTCGGTGACCATGTATTCAGCTGCACTTCTCATGCAGGTCAGTTCGTCATCGTTCTTCGTCACGGTGCTGAGTTAGGGAATCGCTGGCATGGGGTAGCATATGTAGAGAAGCTTCAGGTAGCTGCCCTAACGTTCTCAATTCGAGCGCCAAGCCTCACTCCCAGCTCCTCTAACTTGTTCTTGTAACTCCATCTCAGGACCCGCCCACTACCATCTTGGCCGGCCGGTGTGGCCGTGCGGTTATAGGCTCATTAGTCTGGAACCGCGTGACCGTTACGGTCGTAGGTTCGAATCCTACCTCGGGCGTGGATGTGTGTGGTGTCCTTAGGTTAGTTAGGTTTAAGTAGTAGTAAGTTCTATGCGACTGATGACCACAGATGTTGAGTCCCATAGTCCTCAGAGCCATCTACCATCTTGTTCTCGTAGTTCGATCTGTCATCCTCCAAGGATGTTGAAATGGTACTTCTCTGTACATTCCCCAGAGCTGCATTTGTACTTCATACTATTTTTATATTGAATTTACTCTGTATAAATTACTGAGTGGCTTTCCCCTAGCTTTCGAGTTTCACATCGCTCCCATTCCATGCTGCATTTCATATGAAGCGTTTATTTCTTGTCGATAATGCCAATACACATCTGTTTACAGCGAAAACAGTGTGTATGCTAGATTGAATTACGTAGTGGTCTAGTTATCAGCAACATGTAATACTATGTGATAAAGATCCAAGTCATGTAAAGCTAGTCTGGTGATCAGGGCATAGCGTACGGAACGACGGGAGCTTGCCTCGCTGACATTGGAGCACGCACAGTGTCAGACACAGTATGCGAAGGAACTCTTTCCCTTCTTGCAGCGGTGTACCGTAGGTCTCCAGAAGAGCGTAGCGTTCCAAAGGAATAGAAAATGGCACAGGTCATCCCCGTTTTCAAGAAGGGACGTCGAACAAATGTGCAGAACTATAGGCCTATATCTCCAACATCGATCAGTTGAAGAATTTTGGAACACGTATTATGTTCGAGAATAATGACTTTAATGGATACTAGAAATCTGCTCTGTAGGAGTCAGCATGTGTTTCGAAAAAGACGATCGTGTGAAACCCAGTTCGCGTTATTCGTCTACGAGACTCAGAGGGCCATTGACACGGGTTCCCAGGTAGATGCCGTGTTTCTTGACTTCCGCAAGGTGTTCGATACAGTTCCCTACAGTCGTTTAATGAACAAAGTAAGTGCATATGGACTATCAGACCCATTGTGTGATTGTATTGAAGAGTTCATAGACAACAGAACGCAGCATGTCATTCTCAATGGAGAGAAGTCTTCCGTAGTAAGAGTAATTTCAGGTGTGCCGCTGGGGATTGTTGTAGGACCGTTGCTGTTCACAGTATATATAAATCACCTTGTGGATGACATCGGAAGTTCACTGATGCTTTTTACGGATGATGCTGTGGAATATCGAGAGGTTGTAACAATGGAAAATTGTACTGAAATGGTGCAGGGAATGGCAATTGAACCTCAATGTATACAAGTGTAATGTGCTGCGAATACATAGAAAGAAAGAAAGATCCCTTATCATATAGCTACAATGTAGCAGGTCAGCAACTGGAAGCAGTTAATTCCATAAATTATCTGGGAGTAGGCATTAGGATGGATTTAAAATGGAATTATCATATAACGTTGCTCGTCGGTAAAGCAGATACCAGACTGAGATTCATTGGGAGCATCCTAAGGAAAAGCTATCCGAAAACTAAAGAAGTAGGTTAAAGTACACTTGTTCGCCCACTGCTTGAATATTGCTCACCAGTGTGGGATCCGTACCAGACAGGGTTGACAGAAGAGATAGAAAAGATCCAACGGAGAGAAGTGCGCTTCGTTTCAGAATCGTTTAGTTATCGTGAAAATGTTACAGAGATGATAGATAAACTCCAGTGGAAGACTGTGCACGAGAGACGCTCAGTAGGTCGGTACGGGCTTTTGTTAAAGTTTCGAGAACATACCTTCACCCTGTAGTCAAGCAGTATATCGCTCCATCCTACGTGTATCACGCGAAGAGACCATGAGGATAAAATCAGAGAGATGAGAGCCCACAAAGAGGCATACCGACAGTCCTTCTTTCCACGAACAATACGTGACTGGAATAGAAGGGAGAACCCATACAGGTACTCAAAGGTACACTCCGCCACACAGCGTCAGGTGGCTTGTACACTTTCTACATCACTTGTTTCAAATTTTAAGTCTACCTTTTACTTCCAGCATAGTAATGTTGGTAAGAAATTCCGTATCTTCTTGGGTGTGTGTTGCCAAATTCTCCCCATATTGGAATTTTCATGCAGAGCTTTTGGTCTCCCTTGTGGAATTGGCTTGTCTCCCATCGGGCGTCTCCCTAAGTGGCGGATGGGGGAATGCTTACCGGATATGGTGACCACTGTATAAATAAAATGCCTGGAGTGGCCAAAACTAGTACAGGAGGGAAAACTCGAAGCCGTAAAAGGGCAAACTGTATAGGTAACATTAAGTCCGAAACGAAAGAAGGTGGGAAGGAAGGTAAGAGTGCCAGCTCCACTACCCTCGTTACCCTGCACAGTGTTTGCAACATGGACAGCTGGCACTGAAATTGCTAAAAGTCCAAAGATAATTTCACGTCCGACTAATCGTTATATGCCGACCCATGAAAGAAATAAGACAAGGGATGAGGACAAATCAGATATATCAGAGACGTTTAAAATAGCTCCGTGGAATGCAAGAGGTTGACGAGCAAAGGAAGAGAACTCGAACAACTAGGCAAAGCTATTATCGATATGTCTGACATCATTCCAAAGAAAACAAAAAATAAGTTACAGAGAACTACTGAATTTCAGAATTATGTGATGATGTACAGTGGAGTACCACATGAACAAAAAGCTGCTGCTGGAAACTCTATCTAAGTGTGGAAAGCATTAAAAAGCAAAATACCTTTCTTACACTTTTCCAAATGAAAGAATGATAGCGCTACGTCTTAAAGAACATACAGGGTCCGTCTTCATTGTCTTTGCTTGCGCCGGAATAAGAACTCACTATACTAATGAATAATTATGGCCTGTTACAGAACAGTGTAAGAATAAAAATAAGAATATACTTCTCATGGGAGAGTTAAGAGCCCAAGTGGGTAACAGATAAAGTAGGTATGGAGCGTGAAATAACACTTAACAATAATGGAAAGAAGCTTATAGAGTCTGACATATAATAATGAAATAACAATAATAAAAACATTTTTAAAACATAGCGACATACATATGTTTACCAGGACAGCTCGAGATATAGCTTCTGTAAGAGTCTGCAGAAGCTTAGAAGTGTTATCACATTACATTTTAGTAAGAAGTGAACTAACATATTTAAATATGGAACGTTCCACAAATAAACATCCATTCTGCTGTGAGAACTTACAAGGTGCACTACTCCACGAATACGACATCAGACAATAGTATCAAAAGGGACTAAATAAAAATGTTATGTGAAACCAGTAAGCAGCAACGTAAATGGAGAATGGATACTATTAAGGAAATTACAAGCAATCAGCCACTGAAGCATTATGAATGAGGAAAAAGAAATAATGCAAAAGCTGGAACGACCTTATAGCAAACTAATGAAAGACTAAAAGGAGACATATCCAAAATCGTTGCTATAACCTAATAATACGAACTGCAGAAAGTATTATTATAAAAGTAAATCTTCTTCTGTAAAGAAAGATACACGATAAATTAAATGGGAAATCTGGGATCGATATGTAAGTGAAGCAGAAAATGTGATAACTATGAAAGACAAAAAAAAGCATACGAAATTATGCAGGAATTGAACAAACACAAACGAGGTCTTTACAACTAAATGTAATATCCGAAAAAAACGTTGGAGCGCTTTAAATATTTTAATTCTGATATTGATACGGAAGCAGAAACAGACGGCACTACCAGTTACTATATGACATCTGATGACGGTGGAAAAATTGCGTACCGTTATCCAAGAAACAAGAGACGAAAAATCGCAGGGCCCTGGTAATATAAAGAAGGAGCTGATTAAATATGCATCTGATCAAATGAAGCATAAGCTTTTTTATAATTTATAAAAGTTTGCTGGCTGAGAGGACATGCGTCAGATGAATGGATTCAAGATTTGGTTTGCCCTATTTTCAAGGAAGGACACCAATCACCGTGTAGAAATTTCCATAGATTGGGACTTCTATATTACTGTTACAGACTTATGCTAAAATAGTAAACAAGCATTAATACCAATAGTGGAAGTACGTACTGTAGAAGTAAAAAGTTGGTACTAGATATAGTAGATCTTGTCCTGATTTTTATTTTAGCATAAGCAACTAAGAAAAGATTGTCAGCTAGTGTTTTTATCGATTGTGAAAAGGCGTTTGACAATATAAAGCGAATAATGGTGTGGGAATCACTAAAGGTAATGGAAGTCCTAGGACATAAGATTGCCTCAATTCAGTCATTATACAAAAATAATCAAGTATGGATCCGTTGTGTAAAGAACTGCAAATAGTCTGCAGGTATTTATCAAGGAGTTAGATGACACTGCTCGTTGTCCCCAGCCTATTCATTATTTATACTGACGACATCATTCATAAATCGTTTATCACATTAAATTAATAAGTCATAATTTCAGTTTCATAACGATGGTGTTTGCTGATGATCAGGTTATAGTAGAAGAATCTGAAGAACCCGTTCAAATTGCAGTACGTAAGTTGAGTGTAATTACCGCTAAATACGGAACGAGAATGTCGAAAAAAGTATTTGACTGCAGTTCAACGATGGAGCCCATAAGAGAAAAATTTGTATTCTAGGGACGGATAATGGGCAAGTAAGAGATTTTACACATTTCGTGTTAATTTTTCAAGTTTCGTAAGTCAGATGATGAATACCTATAATTTCCCAGATCCACTTCTTTCAATGCAACCATCCAACACACATTAAAACATAACGTACGGAAAGAAACAATAACTATTGCTGCTGGTAAACCTTTCTTGGTATAAAGTCGTCGTCAACGGAACTCTTCTGTTCCCAAGGTTTCGTCCAGCCTTGCGCTGGACATCTTCAGAGACCTCGCAAACTAGGCAAGGCTCAAGGAGCAGTAACGCCTCTGAAGCTGTCCAGCGCATTTGAAGACGAAACGTTAAGAATAGAAGGGTTTCATGGACCACGGCCTCATACTCCGGAAGATTAACCAGTAGTAGTGTCATCCGATTGAGAAAGCCTTCATTGTATCAACGATAATCACACTTTGAAAAACGATAGCATTATTATGACAAATCTAATAAGCAGAGGGGAAACTCCTCAGTTTCGCAGCGGGATATTACTGGATTATAAAAGGAACACCGGTATTAGAGAAGAAACAAATGTTGAATTCCGTCAGAATTACAATTGCTGAAGTTCCCCGATCATGCGCATTGTGCACCTTAGCTGGCGATAACTAGGGGAATCCGAGACGCCGTACTAGAAAATATTGGTTTTCGCTTTTTTTTGGCTAATTTCCAGTGTGTGTCGGCAGCTGAAGTTTGAGTTGACGGCTCCATTGCAAGCACTGTCAGACTCGTAATACTGACAGACCGCGTAAACGGAGAAACAGTGGTAGCTGAGACCAAGACTGTGATATGGAAATTGGACCATGATAACTGTTGACGTCGTGAATACGTAAAACTGAAAAAAATAGAACAATTGTGAACAGAACCTGCGATATCGGATGGATACTGATACATCGCTGTATCTGAGCAGCGCAGCTTCAGAAGACTATAATGTATTTCATTTGGTGCAGCCACCACCTACGTTGCTTATGTTGAGTCACATGGGATACATATGTGACAATGACATAACAAACCAATATACCGAGTGAAGTGGCTGAGTGGTCAGCAGACTGAACTTGAGCTCAGGAGTACGAAGGTTCAAATCCTTGTCTGGGCATCCAGATCTAGGTTTTACGTGATTTCCCTAAATCACTTGACGAAAATCCTGGAACGGTTTATTTGAAACTTCACGATCGATTTCCTTTCCAATTCTTCCGTAAACTCCGCTTGTGCCCCGTCTCTATTGATCTCTTTCGGCGTGATGTTAAACACTATTCTTTCTTCTCAGATCAATAAGTTGCCACTTTTCTCTTTGCTTTCGGTACAAACTTGGCTCGAATAGATCGAATTATTGTCTGGCTACTCCGACAATGATTTTAGCTATACACAGACATTATCTAGTGACCTTAAGTGACTTAATTGTGTGGCGAATGGTAATCTATGACGTTTGGTTTGTGGACTCGGCTGCTGTGGGGTCCGTGTACGTTTACGAATAATCTTGGTTAAAGAATGTTGAATGTTAATCGTAAATACGAGTGGCGTTCAGTAAGTAATGCAACTCATTTCTTTCTAACAACAGGTTGGTCTTATTCAGGATTCCAGTACATCATCTTATTCTGCACGCTTTTGGCTACAAAACCTTATTTTGCAACATAATCGTCGTTTAGTGCAACACCTTTATGCTACCTTACTAGGAGGGCCTTTCTGCCGGCCTGGTACCACTGTACTGGACGACATTTGAGACAACGTTTCGGTGCATCAACAACATCCCCATCATCCACATTATCATCCCGCACAGATGGTCCTCCATTGCTCTTCATGTTCTTCAATTAGGCGGCGAGAAATCCAGCAGCCACAGAGCTGTGAGCAGTGCAAGGGGTGGACCACTGTGTCAGCACCGCCAGCAGAGAAGTCGAGTTGTGCAACGAGGTGTTTGATTGTGATCTGTCGATCACCTTGAATGAGAGTGTTCACACGGTCCAACGTTGCAGGAGTCAAAGCTGTGTCCGCCCGGCCGGCATGTGAGAGATCGGACGGATTTGTCCGACCGTGTTGCGATGATGACAGACGCCTCCCCAAACGACTTACCGTGTTTTGCATCAATGCCAGGTCTCCGTAGATATGCTGCAAGAGCCTATGAATATGTGCGATGCTCTGGTTTTCTGCCAGAACAAACTCAGTGACAGCTCTCTGCTTGAAACGTACCTCCGCTACAGACGCCATTTTGTAGGCCACTTATGTCAATGTCACCTGTCGGAACTTCATGTAATTGTAGGGGCTGAAGCGGGAATATTCCACGATGTTCCTCAACAAATTTAATATTTTTCAAGTGAAATTATATTGCATTACTTATTGAAAGAGACTCATACTTTCGAAATTTATAAATCTTTCTTATTCTGCCCACTCCCTGTTTTCTCCTTCCGAGTTGATTTCCAGCTTTCTTCGGCAATGTTTCATTCAAATACCTCATCATACTTTCTTCTGTGGTTCTGCTGTTTCATTTTTGTATCACGCCCTCCACTTCTGAGCAGTAATTTGACTAACTGGGCCAATAAGCATACTTGGTATTATTTTTGTAGTCCTGTGTATGCAAGTATAAAGATCAGGAGTACTTTTAAAAGCACAACGTGCATGTAAGATTCTGATATCCTTAAAAAAGGTGATATAAGTTTTCACTGAACCATGATGAAGACGATTTTATTTTTTAAATTTCTCGTTTCCTTAAGACGCTGTTCTTTTCCCCACTAAACTTAATAGTTATTCTCCATGATTAATTAATAAACGTAAGATTGTAGTAAATTATAGCTAATCAGTGTTATTGAGCCAAACTGACGGCCTTACCAATATATTTTATGGTCACTTTAGCACATAACGTTAATGGATACTAGTAATACACGAAGTAATTGTCGACACACTATTTGGAATAGTGACAATCATTCACGTCCTATCTGTTTACACAAGGCTCTCTTCTGAAAGCACGACAAACAACAACAGTAAATAAGAACACGGATTTCAGAAAGATCGCATTATGTAATAATGTTGTGTTTGATTTCTTTATTGTATAAAAATGAGGAATCCGTTGGAAAAACTCCAGTGGATGAAAAACAATGAATCAATGGCTCTGACCGATCCTGCCTTGGAACCACTTCTAATCTGTCCCTCCCCCTTCCAACCCCCTCCCCTCACGTGGTCACCCGCCACCCTCTTTGTTCATTCATTGCGATAATGACAAAGCGACCTCTGCCACCGTTGTTTTTGGTATTCCGTTAGCGATAAACATCCGAAATTTACATTCCCTTTCCAGTATACGATGGTTGCCGGATTTCATTGATTACAGAGAAGGTCTTAGCCATTATCTGCGAAGGTGGAATGGGTAAGATACCGGTATTAAGCTCCTCTATAAATCCGTCCCTTGTGAGATATTTATTACCCAGTAAATCGTAATTTCGCTAGTCTGGCCTCTCCTTTACTTATACGGATTGTGGCCGAGCATTTAGGTTGGATTCGGCGATTCAGCAGAGCCTGGAGAAGCGTATAAATGCCACTCTAGTCAATCTTCCGCAGCTGTTGACATATCAACTGATCAGCCTGACAACTTTCTTTTCTTTGGAATCATCAGGTTAATTCTCTCCGAAATCAGATGTCAATTTGAGTCACGCTAAAATCACCTTCGGCCAGACATCCAGAGCCAAGATTATTTCGGAAGTACTAGGCTTAGAATAATTCAGAAACTCATAGGACATCTTTTGAACCACATATATATATAATAATCGTGTTAATGTCATTGTTATAAGGTATCAGTTTACTCTGCAAAAACTTTGAGGGTAAATAGTCATCCTCCGGAAATGTCTGTGTTGCTCTAACACGGAACGTTAATTCACAGAAAAGGTTGTTGTGTACGTGTGTACACGGTGGTATGTGACAGTTCTTATCTTTTTTCAGGTTCCAAATTCATTTAAAGTCGTTTAAATGACCATATATTCGCCAAAACGACTGAATTATTTATTGTTCCTCTGACCAACTTCGGCCTTATATTCACTTAATTACTACGTCACCACTACAAGATGTCATATCACCGAAATTGTACGACAGAGGACTAGTAACAGTCGCTTTTGCGATACTGTAGTCAGACAAGTAACCTTTTATGATCTTAATAGGTGGAAAAATAAAATGATTCGTCTTGGCAGTTGTGGATGTTTTCAGTATTACAATCTTCACACCTTCACTAACAATCGAAGCGATAGAAATTATGTGAATAGAACCTATGTCCGTAGACGTTCCGTTGCCACCATGTTGCTGGAAAAAAGGAAGGAAAACCCTCTCATCTGTCAGCTGTTTGAATTTACAATAACGCTGACAAGTATTACGTAATTACTAGATCTAGAAATAAATTCATTCATGTTTCTGCTGATGTCATTTTATGACTGAAGTCTTTGAAGTCTAATTTACAGAGATCAAGCCGCCTGCACACAGACTGTGCTTTCGAGCGTCTGTGTTGAGCTTGCTGTATTCAAAGTGCTCCTGAACACCCAGAAGGGATGTGACTAGTGCATGTGTTACGTGTGGCTCAACGTGGTATATGTGACTGCAGTGCGTTCCAGCGGCAGTTGTCTATATCTTGCTCATAAGTCACACAGTTCATGAAATTTCTACGTTAGGTCTATTAAAACGCACATTTTCTCTCTTGTTCATACGCTAGTCATATTGTTCTGTCTGTAGTATACATAAATAAAAATTTCAATGTCCATGAACATGTCATAAGGCGGAAAGGGGAGTACCATGTGCAATCAGTAACGACATCGGCTTATAAAAGTTCCCTTACAAATAGCGTAATCTAATTTTACCATAGGTTTTCACGTAAGATAGAAAGTATTTCATCATTCCCACCCTTTAGTTAAACCCTAAGGTCATTATTAACCCATCACTGTTCCCATTCAATAGCAGACTCTTTGCAATTTGCGAAATACAAAACTTGAAACAAAAAGGTACAAAGTATTTACTGCAAGAAGTGCGAACTGTTTTAAAGTCATCGAACAAACTCACTTCACAGAAACAGAGCACTTACATTTATATAACTTCAGATATCACAGAATATACCTCTAATAAACTGATTACAAAGTACCAGATTAGAAGGCGCGAAGGTCGGTAAAAAAGAGCACAGCTTGTATCCAGTTAGATGTGAACCAGCATAAAATAGGCTGCTACCTTGCCGTTCTGTGAATGTATTATTTACACTACATCAACCCTGAATGATTTACGTCCATGCTTTGCATCTTACCATCACCTTAAGCTTTTAATTGTTGATACGTTAAAAACTGACATTTAATTATAGCAAATCGTACCAAGAACAAAGCGTTTTTGGTCTATCCTCAATGTGCTGTTGCCTTGAAACGGCATAGTTCCATAACATGCAAGGTAAAAGACTTCTCTAACCACCAGTATGAGGTTTCTTGTCATTTTATTACACCAGATCGTACAACTGAGACGGGTTTTCAAGAGATACACAGTTTCATGGTGCTTGTCACATATACATATGGGTTTCAATTGAAAGCCAATATAGTGTATCGAGTGTTTCTACTAAAGAGAGGTGGTGTGATGTGACGTAAGTCTGATTTGTCTACGTTCAAACGCACGTTCAGAATACCTGACATAATAGATATTGCTCTGCGCGTTCAGAATGCGTTCCCAATGCGCTTTTTTATGCACTTTGAGATCAGAAACTCCGCACGTTCAACATTAGAATGTACGGCCCGTGAGCCGATGACGTTCGGATCTGACTTTAATGTGGTTTGAGAGATTTTGTCAGTGAAACCGAGGAAGAATTGCAGGACATACTGAATAGAACGAGCTGCCTTCTGAACACAGAATGTCGACTGAGAGTAAACCGAAACAAGATGAAAGTAGTGAGGAGTGGCAGAAATGATATGGAGTAAGACTTACCATAAAAACTGGGGACCAAGAAATACAAGCGGTGGAGCTATTTTGCTATCTTTTGAGCAAAATAAAATGTGACGAACGATGTTAAAATGACTTAATGAACCGATTAACACAGCCGAAAAGGCCATTATTGTGCAAAGGAAGTCTTTAATGAAATAACCAGCAATCAGCTGCACAAAGGAGATTTTATTTCCTGAACTGGTTTTAGGCACCTAATGCTCTTCTTCCGAAGGTTATATAAGTATTTCATTATTTGCTAGTGTCAGCAAGAAGATTCATGCAGCATATTACTATGGTCGTGTGGTTCATAGTGCTTGGAATATGCTGCGCTCATCTTACTTTTATCACTCGCATGTAATGCAGTAGTTTTATAACATTCTTGAGAGCGGCTTTAGAAGTCTAAACCTTGATAAGGAAATAAAATATCTTTTCTGCAACTGGTTGCTGATTGTTTCAATTAATATAAATAATGTTACCTGAGTTTGAGGAAGATGTTCCTGTAAACGGAAGTTTAGAGCACGGAAGTGTTTCGTAATGAATCCTGGACAATGAGAAACCAGGGTGGGAAGAGAATTAAGGCGCCTTATAAGTGGTGCTATAGACGAATTTTGAAGATCCGGTGCACCGACAATATAAGATAGAAGTAAATATCCTCGGAATAGTGAAGCAACTTAAATCACTTAATAAAAGCAAGTCTTCTGGTCCAGACGGAAGATCCGTATCCAAAGACTGGAAAGTTGCACAGGTCACACCAATATTGAAGAATAGTAGTAGGAGTAATCCACTAAATTACAGGCCCAAGTCGTTAACGTCGATATGCCGCAGGATTTTAGAACATATATTGTGTTCAAACATAATGAATTATCTCGAAGGAAACGGTCTATTGACACACAGTCAACATTGGTTTAGAAAACATCGTTCTCGTGAAACACAACTATCTCCTTTTTCCCAGCGTGGGGGTCGTCCACTTTCCGTATGTACTCTCTACAGTAGCATACAGATAATAGTTTCGTAATGGGCATACCCTGGCGTCAGTTCATGACAATCTGTTTTTGTCGAAATTGTTTCTGTCAATGTGTTTCATCGTTTATGTTCCGTCTCGACACTAGAATGATCCTCCATTCTTCTCTGCTCCGCTTTCATTACCGGATCACGTAACGCAATTGCATCAGACTGCTTTCAGTCTCGCGGTGGACAGTGGTCACGATGTTTTGGCTCCTTATGCTCTCTCCTAACTATACTGGTTATACTGTGGACGTATCGTGCAGGCAAACAAATCGAGTGCGTAGCGTGACGCCTGAATTCTATACATGTCTTCTGTACATCGCCTTTCCGAAGACCAGAGCCAGCCACGCACATTCCGGTTTCCGTCATTACCTTCAGTCGCTAAAACTAAGGTTGCGATGGTTACGTTGCAATGGTAAAGCCCATTTTCTTTCTACATAACTATCTTTCTTTTACAGACTTCTAACGATGCGATAAACAATAATGATGTATTTCTTCGTCTCCGTTTCAAAGTTAAGTTTAAAACTAATGTGAAATCTTTCCCTTCAGGATATCTTCTTTAAACCTAATCTGAAATCTTTCTCTTCTGGATATCTTCTTTCATTCTGTACATGAATATTTAATTCCTCTAATTCAGTCTGAAACCACTTACGGACCAATGTGGCAGTGGGGGAGCCATTAATTAGGCCAGTTTCCGTCACCCTCTCTTCCTTTTATGAAAATAATAATACCAATAAGATGTTTGTAACAATTCCTTATGATTATTTCTCACATTTTATATGTTATATCTGATGAAAGAGAAGTTTCGACATGAGCTGCAATCGGGCGTTGAAGTAAACCCACAGGGACAAACAAAAATTTGCTTTGGAAGGGGGCTCCGCATATCGCGAGCAGTCGCTTTAACCATTTCGGCTATTCAAGCATGCTTCCCATCAAACCCTAATTCCCCTATCTACCACACTACATACGAGGGTCACTACAAAAGAAATGCACACTATTTTTGTAAAAATTACAGTTTTCAATCTGCATGTGTTAAAGTTTTACAGTGTGTGGATACATCCTTCCCGCTTGTTTTCAAACTGAGTTCAACCTGTTCCTGTGAGTGGCGCCGTCACAGCATGTCTTCAAGATGGCTGCTACACTTGACGTTCGTCAGAAGCAACGTGCTGTCGTAAAATTACTGTGCTATGAAGACGAGACTGTGGGAAACATCCACAAGAGGTTGAAAAAGATGTATGGAGATGCTGCTGTCGATCGCAGTACAGTTAGTCGGTGGGCAGGCACGGCAATATTGAGGATTGTCATGCAGCGGCAGGCCTCGTACTGCACACACTCCAGACAATGTGCAGTGAGTTAACGAATTGGTGACTGGTGTCATGCATCATAGTGAACGAATTGACACGCTACGTTGTTATAGGGAAAAGAAGTGTTTGCTGAATAAGGAAAGTGTTGGCGGTAAAAAAGGTTTGTGCCAGGTGGGTTTCCAGAATGTTGACTATGTCTCACAAAGAAAGAAGAAAAACGGTGTGCAGCGAACATTTGTAACAGTACGAGGATTGTGGAGATAAATTTCGTAGAAGAATTGTGACAGGTGATGAAACAAGGTTCCATCATTTTTCACCATAGACGAAGTGGCAATCAATGGAGTGGCATTATGAAAATTCACCCAAGAAAAAGAATTCAAAACCACACCTTGTGCTTAAAAGTTATGGCTACGGCTGTTTTCGATTCCGAAGGACTCTTGCTTGTGGAGATCTTGCCAAGTAGAACCACCATAAATATGTGATGCATTTTTGACGACACTGAAGAAACTTCAAGCTCGACTGCGTCGTGTTCGACCACGCCGGCAAAAGCAGGATGTTATGCTGTTGCACGAAAATGCACGGCCACATAGCAGTCAAAAATCCATGGAAGCGATCACAAAACTCGGATGGACAACACTGAAACACCCGCCTTACAGTCCTGATCTGGCTCCATGTGACTATCATCGCTCTGGGGAACTGAAAGACTCTCTTCGTGGAACAAGGTTTGAAGATGATGACTCCCTTGTGCACGCTGCCAAACAGTGGCTCCAACCGGTTTCTCTAGAATTTTACCGTGCGTCTATACAGGCGCTGGTTCCAAGATGGAGTAAGGCAGTTGAGAGGGATGGAAATTATGTGGGGAAATGAAAGTATTGATCCTAAAGGATGTATCTACACACTGTAAAACTTTCAAACATGCAGAATAAAAGATGGATTAAAAAAAAGTGTGCATTTCTTTTGCAGTGACCCTCGTACATAGTGTCTTCTGTCCATTATCCTATCTGCTCTTAGCCTCATTTGATTCCCGCAAGAAGTCGAACGAAGAATGCATCCGCACTATATTTATATGTGTCGTGTCCGTTCTTTCTTATCGAAAAACATCTACCACTATATAAAGAAAGCTTTGTATTTCTTATTCAGAGATAGTGAATCCGTAGAGGCAATCCATTTCTAGTTTGACAAAAAGAAACAAACAATCAAAAAACGTTCAAGGAGACGGGAACTGATTTATTAGAAAATTTGGTTTATTTTTGGCATGTCGAAAATAAACAAGCCTTTATCATATGTATCTCTTCTTTGTTCCCAGATTTTCAATAGTGTACATGCCTAGATTTCCTCAGCATTTGTGTATGTTTATGACGCTCCTCGCTTACAATCCCATTATGTGTATTACACGCACATGCTGTCCCTACGCCTCACCCTGTGATTACGAGAGTGTCCATTGTGCCCGAAAGACATGGAGTTTGCTCAGCAGCGATTCAGAGGTGCAGGGGAGCGAAGCGGGGAGCTGGCGGTCATCTCGGTGCTCGGCAGCCAGCAGAGATGGAGCGGCGCCCGCGGGGTCACACGTGATGAGCCCCCGCCGGTGTCCGCGGGCTGCCATTACTCACGGGCCACACAGCGCACTGCGCACTGCCGCGTGGCACACGCAGTCTGCGCTTATCGCGCCTCGCGCCGTCCATCACGGAGAGATGAGCGACGCCCGCAGTTCGCAATCCCGACCGCTGCACACAGTACTTAGCGTCCTTTTCGCCGGCCCGGGCCGCCAGTAAGTGCCGGCTTAAGGCCGCGCCTGGATGTCACGCAACCCAACTAACACTGCCGCCACCCCGGTAGCCAGGATTTATCGTTGCCCAGCAACAGCGGCCGTAGGCAACGACTGCATTATCCGCCGGTGAGGTCAGCGCAGCCCCCTCAGTGGACGCGCCGTATGTAACCAGTATGGACATCCTGACGTGCTCTCGGCATTTCAAGCGCTGCACTCTGACATGATTTCCAGTGCAGCTCTGTCTGTCACATTGTGTCGACCGCACTCCCCGTACATTTATTCTCTTTCCGCCCACGTCCTGCAAAGGTAGCACATTCTATTAAGGACTAAGCGGAACAGACATTTCTCTCATAACTCAATTACAACTCACACGATATCTTGTTAGGGTTTTTAAATCATGTTTTAGTCGGCCTTCATAGCCTCCCGTCTATACAGTGCTACTGCACACACCATCTTGGAAAAGCAATTATAGATATATAATTAGCAAGCATGAGGTACAGAGTATGCCACTATTGTTTATCTTTAACTGTTGCATTCAGAGGTTATAAAAATGTCAGGTCTCCATAAATCCAGATATCTCAAATTATAATTTACTTGACATACAGAGGGCTTGACAATTTAGAAAAACCAAAAATACATAAATAAATAAACAAACGATATTATTGTGCCCCATATGGTGTAGGAAACCCGTTGGCATTGAAAACAGTTTCCAGTCGTCTCGGAGTGGATATAAGCTAATCATGATTCCGAATCGAATACACTACTGGCCACTAAAATTGCTACGCCAAGAAGAAATGCAGATGAAAACGGGTATTCATTGGACAAGTATATTACACTAGAACTGATATGTGATTATATTTTCAAGCAATTTGGGTGCAGAGATCCTGAGAAATCTGTACCCAGATCAACCACCTCTGGCCGTAATAACGGCCTGGATACGCCTGGGCATTGGGTCAAACATGGCGTGGATTGAGTGTACAAGTTCAGCTGACCATGCAGCTTCATCATGATACCACAGTTCATCAAGAGTAATGACTGGCGGATTGTGACGAGCCAGTTGCTCGGCCACCATTGACCAGACGTTTACAATTGGTGAGAGATCTGGAGCATGTCCAGGCCAGGGCAGCAGTCGAACATTTTCCGTATCCAGAAAGGCCCGTACAGGACCTGCAACACGCGGTCGTGTATTGTCCTGCTTAAATGTAGGGTTTCGCTGGGATCGAATGAAGGGTAGAGCCACGGCTCGTAACACATCTGAAATATAACGTCCACTATTCAAAGTGCCGACAATGAGATCTAGAAGTGACCGAGACGTGTAACCAATGGCACCGCATCCCATCACGCCGGGTGATACGTCAGTATGGCGATGACGAATATACCCTTCCAATGTGCGTTCACCACGATGTCGTCTAACACGGATGCGACCATCACGATGCAGTAAACAGAACCTGGATTCATCCGAAAAAATTACGTTTTGCCATTCGTGCACCCAGGTTCGTCTTTGAGCACACCATCGCCGGAGCCCCTGTCTGCGATGCAGCGACAAGGGTAACCGCACCTATGGTCAGCGAACTGCAAGTCCATGCTGCTGCAAACGTTGTCGAACTGTTCGTCCAGATGGTTGTTGACTTGCAAACGTGCCCATCTTTGACTCAGGGATCGAGACGTGGCTGGACCATCCGTTACAGCCGTGCGGATAAGATGTCTGTCATCTCGACTGCTAATGATACGAGGCCGTTGTGATCCAGCACGGCGTTCCGTATAATCCTACTGAACCCAACGATTCCATATTCTGCTAACAGTCATTGGATCTCGACCTACGCGGGCAGCAGTGTCGCGATAAGATATACCGCAGTCGCGATAGGCTACAATCCGATCTTTATCAAAGTCGGAAACGTGATGGCGCACATTTCTCCTTACAAGAGGCATCACAACAACGTTTTAAGAGGCAACGCCGGTCAACTGCTGTTTGTGTATGAGAAATCGGTTGGAAAGTTTCCTCATGTCAGCACGTTGTAGGTGTCGCCACCGGCGCCAACCTTGTGTGAATGCTCTGAAAAGCTAATCATTTGTATAACACAACTATCTTCTTCCTATTGGTTAAATTTCGCGTCTGTAGCATGTCTTCTTCGTGGTGTAGCAATTTTAATAGCCACTAGTGTATTATATCATTAACCTTCTAAAATAATGGCAAGTTCAGGTAACGATTATGGAGACAGATTTCGATAACGCATAGTTATTTCCAAAAGCAGTTCACAAGGCTCTGTGATATTGATATCTGGTTACTTTGGTGACCAGCACGAATGGGATAGTTCATACTTGTGCTATCAATACCAGCCCTTGGCGATCACAGCGCCACCATTGGGGAACACACATTGTTCGATGGGGGACCTGATCAGGCTCGAATCTTGCCTCGGGCATGGATGTGTGTGATGTCCTTAGGTTAGTTAGGTTTAAGTTGTTCTAAGTTCCTGGGGACTGATGACTTCAGATGTTAAGTCCCACAGTGATCAGAGCCACTTTAACCATTTTTGCATAGTGATCATCTTCTCCACCGTATACCATAATATGGCTGCTCAAATGATTAACTAGTCCCGCCATGTTTCAGTCTTTGGATCTGAAGTCGGTATGAAGATCGACACTGTGTGAAATAAGACTCTTCCTACTAAATGACTTTCTTCTACTGCTCGATAGTCCTGGCCTTATGACTTAGGCGTCACGTTTCCTTATATGAGCAATTGCATCCCTGATGAGTTGTTTCAGAGATACACCTCACACGGCAATTCCTCACTATTGGAACTCGCTTCGTGCTGATTTGGTGCTGACGGGGTTCTCGAGTATGGCATTCAGTTATGCAGCGACTTTTGTATCTGCCGTCCCCTTAACTTTGGTCACAGTCATTTTCAATGGCTGTCTGTCACTATCACTCTGTCCGCTGCTCGTGGTTTAGTGGCTAGCGTTGTTGTGTCTGTATCATGGGATCTCGGGTTCGATTTCCGATTTCCTCCGCTTGAGGAAGTGCCTAGACTGGAAATGGAAAGATTTGGAACTCGAAGGGGCGCTGTTGACCAAGATGTTGCGCGCCCCCCAAACCAACATCATCATCATCATCAACAAACGCTCTCGCCTGATTTGTGAGTCAGTGGATGAGGATTTTCTGGTCTACCTGTATGCAGTGTGAAACTTACATACAGTGCCTCTTGGAGACACCAAGATCCAGTATGTGCTACGCTCCACCATGGACATGATAGATGCTTGACACAGTGCAGGTTTATACAAGGTGGAATGTCGTTGTGGAGAAGTATGCATCGGCCAAACTGGTAGACCAATAACAAAGCGCATATGGGAAAATGAGTGCTGTGTTTGTCTGGGTCAGCATAGAAAATCTGCAGTGACCGACCTCCAGCAAGACTGCGGCAAGGAAATAAAATTTAACGGAACCTACATGCCTGCAGAGGAGCCTTGTTTGATAAAACGGAGGATCACCGATGCTGCAAAAATACTAAAACCTTCTAACAACACGTGCGGAGGGGATGGATATGGGCTTGGCCCATTCTGGTGCCAAGCCTCAGTGTTCAGTGCCGCACCAACAACAGTAGGTGCGAGCGCTACAGGCGAGTAACTACTGCCGTACGGCCTGCGTCAAGCAGGAGGAAAGCACGAGCCCAGGCCTCACTAGCCGTTGACCACCAATCATCACACAATGCAAGAAGCAATAGACAACAGCTGATCCACGCTCCCTCCACCGCACTAAACTGTTAAAAGAAAGTTTCCGTTCCTTCGTCTCAAGACACCAATCATAACAACCATCTTTTAAAGTTTTGACGTAACTTAATGTTCAGTGAGAAGTAATAAGTAGCTCTGCAGACTTGAAACACACCAATAGCATCAAAAAAAGCCACTGAAAACGTTGTCGAAACTTTGCTTCTCCCATATAGGTCTTTTTATTTTCTTACATTACGACGCGATACGATACTCCGAAAACTTACTTCAATGAATTTTCATGTATTCGTGCGTACAATAGAGCAGCGATTATGTTATCTTAAATCTCTAGTATGGAACTTTATTCTCGGTCTTATCTACTACTTGATGTTAAACTACGACGAGTGAAATTGAAAAGTGTACAGCGCCGAAATCAGGAAATGTTATGCAATAAATGACTGTCATACTGTAACAGGCAAGGTGAAAAAAGGACTTTTTTCTGGCTGTACTGAGAAAACTTCCTCGTAGTTACCATTTACACTCCTTGGCTTTCCAACTTAAATTGCTTCGGACAGATATGTTTAGTTATTTCGCGGTTGCCAGTGCTAACATTGAATGAGAGTCAATCCAGTAAGAACACAATAGCTGATTTCTTAGTATATTCCTGTGCATTACAGTATCTTGCATTTATTGATGGTTTGGTTCAATCAAATTTTTTGCACCAAGGTATAAAGCCCTATGCGTATCGCCGCGATTTGTCCACTAACAGCGACATCTTTGTTGGCGCAGCTGTGTCATCTACGAATCACATCGGACTGCTACAGACTTATCGCACAGGTGATTCACATTTACTATGACCACTAAAGCCCTGTCACGGTTGGAGTGCGCTGGACAATGCTTTCGTTCCTGAAAATATTCAGGGTGTGTCATGTACGATTCAAAGAATTGTATCTAGCGTTGTGTGGAGCCGCTACTTATCTCTCAAGTAGTTCCTCATTTGACCTCAACAGACCTAGTGCATACCGTTACAGTCTTTTAAGCAATGAGAAATCCCTGGCAGCACCGGGAATCGAACTCGGGTCCCCCGCATGGCCGTCAGCTCCGGTGCTAACTCAGCTACGGAGAACAAACGACAGTTTAGTGTATTTATATTTATTGGTAGCTAGTTTTTAACTGGAGGCATCATCTGAATCAATCGTACAGCATCACGCGATTAACAAATTTAAAGCATATGGCATAAAAGTCTGAGATTTCCAGTGTAAAATGGTATAATTATAAAACAGTATGCCAAATGTCCTACGAAATGTTAATATTTTATGCAGTGTGCAAGGGACTTAAACATCAGTTTTGTGTAATGAAGACATTTTTTACTATAGTGTTGTATATTGGCCGGTCGGGGTGCACGAGCGGTTCTAGGCGCTACAGTCTGGAACCGCGCGACCGCTACGGTCGCAGGTTCGAATCCTGCCTCGGCCATGGGGTTGTGTGAAGTCCTTAGGTTAGTTAGGTTTAAAAGGTTCTAAGTTCTATGGGACTGATGACCTCAGAAGTTATGTCCCATAGTGCTCAGAGCCATTTGAATTATTTGTTGTTTCTTGCGTCACAGCGGTGTGCTGAGAAGAACAGTAAACATTACAATAAGCGCCACAAACATAATCAGGTCCTTACTCAGATTTATTCTATGTGACAATAGAAATTAAATGAAATAAAATGATCGTATGGCTTTATCGATCAGGGACACAATCTGTTCGGCTGCCTAGATCAAGCTTTTTTTTTTTTTTACGCCATTTGGCCGACTTGCGCGATGGTATGAGAAAAAGAGTGCACTCACAGACGACAGCTTTTTTATCGAGTAACACTCAAAGAGATTTCCTTCAACGAGGACTCTCTTTGCACAAATGACGAATTTATCACAGTCTCTTACAACATAATTAGCACTATCTTTTTTTGTCGATGATCTACATTCACCACATTGTTAACTCAAGTAACAATTACATTTTTCGATATATTTGGCTACTGTGAAGAAATATTTGTACTGTAGCCAGCTGTGACGCTGAGTATGCAGAGAGTTCAACAGATAAGCTTCATTAAATGCAAAGGACATACCAGTATAGGAAATAAATTGTCACAAGTTCTTAGCAAATTATTACGTAAAATAAATGATTTAAGCAGCAGCCTTCGTAGGACGCACACATTAAAAGGAACGAAATATAAATTACAGACTCTCATCGTGTATATTCTTGTGTTAGAGTCTTTGAGTCTACTTTACAGAACTACGCACAAAGTCACCAAAAACTTAACGTATTAAATATACCTTGACCTTTAATCTGTGGACGTATGGATTATATATTTCTATCATCGTGATCCATGCAACAGCGGCTTGGGAATTGTAAATGTTTCTACGATGGTGTCTTGTCATGTTGAGAAATTAGAATGAGCTATCTATGAATTACTTGGTAAAAACTTTCAGTAGGCAAGATCGTTTACATTCGTCTATATTTCAGATAATCGGTTTGGAGTGAAATGACTGTCATATTCCGGTGCTGAAAGCAAAAATTATTACAAAATGTGTTAAAAAAATGGTTCATATGGCTCTGAGCACTATGGAACTTAACATCTATGGTCATCAGTCCACTAGAACTTAAAACTACTTAAACCAAACTAACCTAAGGACATCACACAACACCCAGTCATCACGAGGCAGAGAAAATTCCTGACTCCGCCGGCAATCGAACCCGGGAACCCGAGTGCGGGAAGCGAGGACGCTAACGCACGACCACGATCTGCGTTCATTGGGAATTAGAACCTCATGCCATGTTGTCATTATGATGGCTAAAATGTAACTCCTTATATAACCATTTTTCAGGACTGAAAAATGTACAATTAAAAAGCAGCTAGTAAACGTGGCCGTGTCCTTACGTGTAGCGCTCTCAGTATGACGTCACGTCACGCAAATATATACAGGGCAAATGTAAATTTTACTGTATATAGTGATTTTTAAGAACTAACAATCGCCTGCGAGCGTTATATACAGGGTAGTCCATTGATCGTGACCGGGCCAAATGTCTCACGAAATAAGCGTCAAACGAAAAAAATACAAAGAACGAAACTTGTCTAGCTTGAAGGGGGAAACCAGATGGCGCTATGGTTGGTCCGCTAGGTGGGACTGCCGTAGGTCAAACGGATATCAACAGCTTTTCTTAAAATAAAGGAACCCCCTTTTTATTACATATTCGTGTGGTACATAAAGAAATATGAATATTTTAGTTGGACTAGCTTTTTCGCTTTGTGATAGACGGCGCTGTAATAGTCACAAACACATGACTCACAATTTTAGACGAACAGCTGGTAACAGGTCGGTTTTTTAAATTAAAATACAGAACGTAGGTACGTTTGAACACTTTATTTCGGTTGTTCTAATGTGATATATGTGCCTTTATGAACTTATCATTTCTGAGAACGATGCTGTTACAGCGTGATTACCTGTAAATATCACATTAATGCAACAAATGCTCAAAATGATGTCCGTCAACTTCAATGCACTCGGCAATTGGTGTAACGACATTCTTCTCAACAGCGAGTAGTTCGCCTTCCGTAATGTTCGCACAAGCATTGACAATGGGCGTTGACAATGCTGTCTGGCGTTGTCGGTGGATCAAGATGGCAAATATCCTTCAACTATCCCCACAGAAAGAGATCCGGGGTAGTCACATCCTGTGAACGTGCTGGCCATGGTATGGTGCTTCGATGACCAATCCACCTGTCATGAAATATGCTATTCAGTACCGCTTCAACCAGAATCGAGGTACGTGACAGTCATCCATCACGTTGGGAGCACATCGCCATTCTGTCAAGCAGTGAAACATCTTGTAGTAACATCGGTAGAACATTATGTAGGGAATCCGCATACATTGCACCATTTAGATTGCCATCGATAAAGTGGGTGCCAATTATCCTTCCTCCCATAATGCCGCACCATACGTTAACTCTCCGAGGTCGCTGATGTTCCACTTGTCTCTGCTATCGTGGATTTTCCGTTGACCAATAGTGCATACTATTCCGGTTTACGTTACCGCTGTTGGTGAATGACGCTTTGTCGCTAAACAGAACGCGTGCCAAAAATCTGTCGTCGTCCCGTAATTTCTACTGTGCCCAGTGTCAGAACTGTGCACGACGTTCAAAGTCGTCGCCATGCAATTTCTGGTGCATAGAAATATGGTACGGGTGCAATCGATGTTGATGTAGGATTCTCAACACCGACGTTTTCGAGATTCCCGATTCTCGCCCAATTTGTCTGGTACCGATGTGCGGATTAGCCGCGACAGCAGCTAAAACACCTATTTGGGCATCATCATTTTTTGCAGGTCGTGGTTCACGTTTCACATGTGGTTGAATACTTCCTGTTAGCTTAAATAACTTAACTATCAGGCGAACGGTCCGAACACTTGGATGATGTCGTCCAGGATACAGAGCAGCATACACAGCACACGCCCGTTGGGCATTTTGATAACAATAGCCATACATCAACACGATATCGACCTTTACCGCAATTGGTAAACGGTCCATTTCAACACGGGTAATGTATCACGAAGCAAATACCGTCCGCACTGGCGGAATGTTACGTGATACCACGTACTTATACATTTGTAACTGTTACAGTGCCATGTACCGCAAAGCGAAAAAAAATGGTCCAACCAAAACATCAGATTCCTTTACGTACTACAGGAATATGTAATAAAAATTTGGGGTTCCTATATTTAAAAAAAATATCCGTTTGACCTATGGCAGTGCCATCTAGCGGGTCAACCTTGTCGCATCTGGTTTCCCTTTTGAAGCTAGACGAGTAGTTTTTTCGTTTCATGATATTCGTGATATATTTGGCCCGGTCACTATCAATGGACCAGCCTGTATGCGGACATGGCCATTAACAAAAGATGCTTTTTTTTTGTAAATGTTTTATTGCTGACAGATCTCTGTGTAATGTGCTAAATTTTATCCACTATAATGGCAACGTGGCATGGGGTTCCAATTTGCAACGAACACGTTTAGTAATAAAAACAATTTTTGAAGACCAGAAAATGACAATTCTATGTATTGAAACCGACTGTAAAAATTAAAGAAGAGTTTATGTGGTATTGGATGTTGAATGTGTTTTAAACATGTCACCTTTCTCAGAACACGAGAATCTGAAATGGACTGTTTCAAATTCTGCACATTATAAGTTGACAAATTTGTTTTCCACGTTTTACCATTGTTGCAGAGTAATGAATTATGAACGCGAAGAAGATAACATTTTTAGGAACTTTCTTCATTCAAAAATTGTACGTCATTTATTTTACAACCAAACGAGTTTTGGTATTGTTGGACCGTCTTCAGTACTGATTACCTTTTAATCCTGTATCAAGTTGAAAGCTTTTGGGATATAAATCGATTGTTGTGATACATGAGAAAGTATAGCATGTAATTTTATTATTATGCACTAACTGTGTACAAAAAGTGATCTTCTTTTGTTTTCCGGTGTAAATGGAAAAATTGCTTGTGCAATTAAACGTTAACTTCGATTTTCACGTGTAAACGATTTTTAACTGTCTTTGTTGACCTCTGTCATAACTGACAGGGAATTCACTCATTTTCTCACCTAACGTAACTTTATAGAATGGTCAACTGAAAGTTTCTGTGAAATAGGAACAAAACGGTGTTCGATTACACAAGCTGCTTCAGTCATAGCATTTCGACTGAAAGCCATCGGAAATAGATTAAATGAAATTGTTGTGCGGTATTTCCCGCAGCAAGTAAAAATGAACACTTTAAAATTTGCAACAAATCGTTGGTGTATGAATCTGAATATGGAACGATAAGACTGAAATATAGTGAAATGTAAAAATACAGCTTGGTAAAAAGGCAGCTTAGTATTAAATAATGCCATGTTTTACGATCGGTTTATTAGAAAGATTTCCAGAATATAAAACAGCTTAAGAAAAGAGGAGTCTATTTTAGAAATCCAATAAATTCTAAGTAACACTTTTGGAGAATATAGACGGAAAATCGTGACCACAGAACTTTCGTGGCTGTGATTGCATTCGTGGGCGCTACCGTCCAGTTCAGTGTGACGACTAACATCTGACACTAGCAGCATTACACGTTAATACCTGCACGGAAAGGCTTTTAAGCGCATTTCCCTGCTCGTATTACATCGGATTATTCGCCGCCGAGCTCTGTTTGACTTCACCACAGCACTAGATGCTCTCACTTCTCTTTTATTCAGTTACAGCTGACAATAATTTGGCTTCCCTACTCACTTCTCTGAAAGTAATTCGCTTACGTCGTTAAATATCCAGAGATGCGACTCTTGCAGCTCGTTTAACGGTTTCATCTACCTTCTTCCAATTCTTGTGCAAACAATTTAATCTGTACCTATCAACTAACTCCAAATTACTCTAGAACATAGCAAACAAAATTTTTCTGGTTTTGTGACCGCTTTGTCAATATGTAACACTGTCGACGTTTCGGTCACTGTTGCAAGTGATATTCTTCAGTGTGAAAATGACCGTGGAAGTCTAATTTTATTTTTATAACATGTTTAGTTTGTTCCAGTATTGTATGCTCCTATAATGCGCCAACTGCTGCATGTAGCACTATATTACTATCGTACAGGGAGGCAAAACAGAGGTTCCAGAGTGAACTACGCGAAGTCAGAAGGCGAAGCTGGGAACACTATGTGCTCAGCCAGCTAGCACTGGATCCATGGGGACTCCCCTATAAATTAGTCAGAGAGAAAATCCGTTCTCCTATGGAGCTATCTACAGTCAGGCACGGGGACAGGATGACGGAGTCCTGGCAGGAGACTGCTGGGGTCCTCCTCCGGTCCCTGCTGCCTGATGACAATGCGGATGGGGAGACAGAGGGACAGCGGCAATTGCGAGAACAAGACCGTGAAATATATAATAATGACACGGCGGTCTACCCCTTCTCAGAAGAGGAGGTGGCGACCCACATAAAGCAACTTAAAAGAGGCAAAGCTCCTGGGCCAGACGGCATTGTGGCGGAGGTGGTGCAATTCCTGGCACCCCAGCTGGTTGCCCCGCTTACCCACCTCTATAATGAGTGCCTGAGGCAACAACAGTTCCCAAGAAGGTGGAAAACTGGGAACGTCGTCATTATTAAGAAGGGACCGGACAAGGATCCTGCAGAAGTAAAGTCGTACAGGCCGATCTGCCTGTTAGATTTGTTTGGAAAAATCTTGGAAAAACTGTTGGCTGACAGATTGGCAGCACACAGAGTATTGTGCGGGATGAGCAGCAGGCAATTCGGTTTTAGGCCGGGGCGGTCGGCATCTGATGCAATCGCCCTGGCGGCCGAGGTCTGTGGCTCGACCCCGCACAAATACGTGGTGGGCATCATGGTGGACATCAGTGGCGCCTTCGACAGCCTGTGGTGGCCCTCGCTCTTCTCCTGCTTCCGGGAGAAAGAGTGTCCAGGGCCGCTATATGGCTGCCTGAGGAGCTACTGTGAGGATCGGGAGGTCTGGCTATCATCCCCTAGCGAAAGGGTAGGGAAAGCTGTCACGAAAGGATGTCCCCAAGGATCGGTCCTAGGGCCGCTCTTTTGGGACATCCACATGGAGCCATTACTAGACAGCCTGCAACGAAGTGAGGATGTGCTAGAGGTGATAGCCTACGCTGATGACCTCCTCCTGATGGTCGGTGGCCGTAGCCGAGAGGACATAGAACCTAAAATAGAGAGAGCGTTAGACAGACTCCTACAGTGGTGCCACACCACGAAAATGACCATATCACCAAGCAAATCGACATACTTACTACTTAAAGGACAACTAATCAGGAACCCCACGGTCAGAATTGACGGCACACCGGTACTGCGAAGACGAGACACACGTTACCTAGGAGTCATCATTGATGAGAAATGGAACTTCGGAAAACACATTGAAACTGTAACCCAAAAAGCTCTGCAAATATTAAACAACCTCATTTCCATAGGACACAAAAGATTTCACCTACCTCCACATCTCATTAAACTTTATCACAATAGTATCTTAACTTCAGTAGTGGGTTACGGCTCCGGGGTCTGGGCGCACAGACTCACGAGGGTTGTGCCCGCCATGGCAGTGAGAAGGGTTCAGAGAAGCATGGTTCTAAGATCTGTGGGCGCTTATAGAACATCTCCAGGAGGGGCCCTATTAGTCATAATGGGGCTCTGCCCACTTGACATCAAGATTAGGGAGCAAGCAGCCTGGTATTGGGCGAAAAAAGGGAACCAGGGGAAAATAGAAGAAATCATGGGTGTGAGGGTAGAGGACAAAAGGGGGATTAGAAGAAGGGGGGAAGAACTTTGGCAGGGGTCCTGGGAGACCGAAGAAACCGGTCGCAGAACCTTTCAGTTCTTGCCGAACGTGAGGGAGCGTTTAGAAATGAAGCACTTTCAGCCAACACGGGGACTGATCCATTTTCTCACTGGACATGGACCCTACCCGACATACTTATGTCGGTTTGGAAAGAGGGCTACGCCCGAGTGTGACTGTGGCGCGCCGAAGGCACTCCGGATCATGTGATTTACGAGTGCCCTCTCTTCAATGATGTAGCGACCACACTTCGAGACGGACTTCCGAACCATGACACGTATCAACTCCTCAGACGTGAAGACACTTTTCAGATGATTAATACTCTGGCCAACGAGGTATCACGGAAAGTGTTAAATGAATATCTGAGGGAGATAAACTAAGAATGCGAAAATGAACACCGATATTGTCTAGATCCCTTTTCCCATACCGCCAGCGCGCGGACTGGCCGACTTCACATCTCAGTTGGGATCCGCCGCGCGCAGGATTAGGGGGAGGAGGGGTCAATCTCACCGACTTAGAGATGCACCGGATTTGACTTAGGATAAGTTAGTTTCGTAGGACTTAGAATAGGATATTATGTTAGGTTAGGGAACTGCAGCGAGTTAACATCTTGGCCAGCCCAGTGCCAGGGGCAAGCTCTTTGGGGTTAGCTCGAAGAGCAAGGCTTGCAAAGTAGGTTTATATATTCTACTGGCACATATGTGACGCTGCAGGTGTAGAAATTAGCAGTTAGTGACAGTAATAGTTTCTTAAGTAGTAGGGATAGTTAGTACAGTGCCCATTGTTGTAGTAACCTGTAGCACATCATATTTTGTAGTATGCTGCATTGTAATAATAATAAATGTATTAATATTATGACCCACTAATGCTATTAAGGAAGTGGGTTAACATTGTATAATTATTATTATTGATGTTGAATAAAGATTTTTTTATATATTACTATCGTAAATTGTTGCGCATGTACCCCTAAAACTCGTTGTTTCCAGTAACTGTAAGTCTTCATTTTATGCTTCATCTTTACATTAAGGTGTAAATTCACAGCATAGTTATATGCACATATACAGATAGTGGACATATAGCGTATAAGAAGTACAAAAGGGCAGTGTACTGGCAGAGCTGTCATTTGCATTCAGGTGATTCCTGTGAAGATGTTTCCAACGTGATCAAGGTCATGGCTGCACGACCCGAATTAGCAGGTTTTCAAACGTAAGATGATAGTTGGGGCTGCACGCATGGGACATACCATTGCCGAAATCTTAAATTCGAGAATTTGAAACACGAAGACCTGCTAGCATGAGTTTCTTAGAAGTAGATGCCTTAGGGGTTGCGAAGCAACTCAAATCGCTTGATACGGACAAGTCGTTAGGTCCATATTGTATACCGATTAGGTTCCTTTCAGATTACGCTGATACAATAGCTCCCTACTTAGCAATCATATACAACCGCTCGCTAAAGTGCGCAGGTCGCACCAGTGTTTAAGAAGGGTAGTAGGAGTAATCCATCTAACTACTGACCTATATCATTGACGTCGGTTTGCAGTAGGGTTTTCGAGCCTATACTGTATTCAAACATTATAAATCACCTCGAAGGGAACGATCTATTGATACGTAATCAGCATGGTTTCAGAAAACATCGCTCTTGTGCAACGCAGCTAGCTCTTTATTAGCACGAAGTAATGGCAGCTATGGACAGGGGATCTCAGGTTGATTCCGTATTTTCGGATTTTCGGAAAGCTTTTGACACCGTTCCTCACAAGCGACTTCTAATCAATCTGCGAGCCTATCGGGTATCGTCTCAGTTGTGCGACTAGATTCGAGATTTCCTGTCAGGAAGGTCGCAGTTCGTAGTGAAAGACGGCGAATCATCGAATAATACTGAAGTGATATCAGGTGTTCCCCAGGGAAGTGTCCTTGGACCTTTGCTGTTCCTGATCTATGTAAATGACCTGGGTGACAATCTGAGCAGTTCTCTTAGGTTGTTTGCAGATGATGCTGTAATTTACCGTCTAGTAAGGTCATCCGAAGACCAGTATCAGTTTCAAAGCGATTTAGAAAAGATAGCTATATGGTGTGGCAGGTGGCTTTTGATGCTAAATACGTGTGATGTGATCCACATGAGTTCCAAAAGAAATCCTTGTAATTCGATTACTCGATAAATAAAAAAATTCTCAAAGCTGTCAATTCAACTAAGTACCTGCGTGTTAAAATCACGAACAACTTCAGTTGGAAAGACCACATAGATAATATTGTGGGGAAGGCGAGCCAAAGGTTGCGTTTCACTAGCAGGACACTTAGAAGATGCAACAAGTCGACTAAAGAGACAGCTTACACTACACTCGTTCGTCCTCTGTTACAATATTGCTGCGCGGTGTGGGATCCTTACCAGGTGGGATTGACGGAGGACACCGAAAGGGTGCCAAAAGAGCAGCTCGTTTTGTATTATCACGTAATAGGGGAGAGAGTGTGGGATGGAAGTCATTAAAGCAAAGACGTTTTTCGTCACGGCGAGATCTATTTACGAAATTTCAGTCACCAACTTTCTCTTCCGAATGCGAAAATATTTTGTTGAGCCCAACTTACATAGGTAGGATTGATCATCAAAATAAAGTAAGAGAAATGAGAGCTCGAACAGAAAGGTTTAAGTTTTCCTTTTTTGCCTCGCGCTGTTCGGGAGTTGAATGGTAGAGAGATAGTATGATTGAGGTGCGATGAACCCTCTGTCAAGCACTTAAATGTGAATTGCTGAGTAATGATGTAGATGTAGATGTAGATCCATAGTATCAAGAGTGTGCCGAGAATACCAAATTCAGGCATATCTCTCACCATGGACAACGCAGTGGCCGACGGCGGTCATTTAACGACCGAGAGCAGCGCTGCTTGAGTAGAATTGTCAGTGCTAACACACAAGCAACGCTGAGTGAAATAACCGCAGAAATCAATGTGGGATATGCGACGAACGTATCCGTTAGTACAGTTCGGTGAAATTCACCGTTAATGGGCTATGACAGCTGACAACCGACCCGATTGGTTTTGCTAACTCTAAGACATCGCCTGCAGCGTCTCTCCTGGGCTCGGTTCTACATTTACATCGCTACTCCTCGCTCCTCTTTAAGGCACGTACCACTACTAGTCTTTTCCTTTCCTGTTCCACTAGCTAACAGAACGAGTGAAGAACCAGTGTCTAGATGGCTAAGTATTGCCCCCAATTCCTCGTATCTTGTCTTCGTGGTCCTTACGCGCAACGTACTTTGGAGACAACAGAATAGTTCTGCATTCAACTCTGAGTTTTCTCAATAGTCTTCTTCGAAAAGTATGTAGCAGTCCCTCCAAGGATTCGCGTCTGAGTTCCCGAAGCATTTCTCTGTTGATCGACAATACCAGTAACCTGTCCAACAACCTGTCTCAGAAATGCTTCACTGTCTTCCTTTAATCCGACCTGGTACGGATCCGGAACACTCCAGCAGTGCTCAAGCAAAGTCGCACTAGCGTCCTATGTGCGGTCCTCTTTACAGATGAACCACACTTTCCGACAATTCTCCCACTAAAGCGAAGTAGACTTTCCTACCGCAATCTTCATATCATCATTCCATTTCATGTTACTGTGCAACGTCACTACCAGATATTTTGACGACATGGCTGTATCATGTAGGACATTAACAATGATGTACCAGATTACCTTTTAAGTTTTACATTCAGAGGAAGCTGCCAGTCATTAAACCAACTAGAAATTTTGTGTAAGTCATCTTGTATGCTCCTACATTCACTCAACTTCCACAGCTCAACGTAAATCACAGTATCATCAGCAAACAACCACAGATTGCTGCACAAACTGTCTGCGACGTCATTTATGTATACAGATAATAACAGCGGTGCTATTACACTTCCCCGTGGCACTCCCGTTAATAACCTTGTCTCTTACGAACTTTAGCCGTCTAGGACAACATTCTGTGTTCTACGAGTCCCTATTTCAGTTGTTAAGAGCTGATGGTAGGGTTAGAGTGTAGCGCCGACACCCTGAAGTCAAGTAACTAGGTTGTCAACAAAGCACTGTGCAAGCTTCTGGTGGGTTCATAATGGTACAGGTTCTGTTTAAGTGGAATGGACTGGTTACTCTGGTCTAACTGAACCGATCATTGACTGGAAATGGTTATGTTGAGCTACATGCAAAAAAACTTCAGCCACTCTTGGACTTCGTATTGCCATCTACGATGACATTTTGATTGATAACAATGGTCCATGTCACTGAGCCTCAACTGATCGCGTTTGGCTTGAAGAGCATTCTGCACCATTAGATCGAATGATTTGGCTACCCAGATCGTCCGACATATATGTGACATACAAGCAATCCAGTTTGCGCAGAAAATCAAGCGCCGGCAATATTTTCCATGCAATCCAATTCAAGCACAAAATCGCGCATCGGCATTCATGGTTATAGTGGCAGTTTGTTTCAATATTTCCTCAAGGGACTTGTCAAGTCCATGGCACGTCGGGCTACAGCAGTAGTTAGGACAGAAATAGGTCCGACACGATATTAGGAGGCACCCCATGACTTCTGTCACTTCAGTTTAAGGTTGCATGTTAAGACGGCATTTTCCCTGCTGCTACACTTTGTTTTATTAACTCACTGTTGCACACAGATTCTTTACTTGACATGGCAGAATTAACTACAGCACGTGATGATGCGAGAGGCTTCAGGGAAGCAGGCCATTCTTGTATAAGAATAGAAATAATAAATGTTCTCGCGCAACAACAATCGTATGCCTCATGGTAGCTTAAGCTGACACACCATCAAACCCCAATGGCGAAGCGGGAGGTGTCACCTGATTTCTGTGACCAGTCTTCGTGTCGTGCATCTGTGGCGGCTTACGAGACAGTAAAGCTACCTTTCAGAGATGGGTCAGTACAGCATAATACTGCCCACTTTAACCATAATGCATCAGTCACCCACTGCAGTCAGCTACATCACGACAGCCATCATATTGAAACGGGTCTTCTAATTGTCACCGCCTCACACTGTCTTTACTAAGCTGCAATTCTACCTGCTGCTACTGGGAACATAACTGGTACCTTCGATTCAGAGGACCACCTGTCGGCTTCCACCTACCTGGGGCGGGGGATCCGTGGTTTGAGCGGGTATCCTCTACTGCTGTTTGATTGCTTTGTGTGAGCACACTCTACAACTGCAAGCCGCTGCCGCTGCCATACACAGATCGATTCCACTTGCTGTGCTGTGTCCTGCGCTAATCTGTACGCCACCGGCAGCCAGTGCTGGTGCCTATCAAAAAGGCCGCCACAGTTCACGCTGCTACAGCCACGTCTCTGATTCTTTTCTGTGCAGCAAGAGTGCTGATGAGAGGACTCCGCCCACTGGAGCCCGCTTATGACGTGAGCTGGCAGAGCCAGCGGAGACTGCACACTGAGTTTAGCACATTCGACGCACGCCGAGGCCGCCAGCTCCTACAACACCTCTGCTGTGAGTGAAGGAGTAAATGTTTGTCAGTGTCTTAATTTGTCAGTTCCCCTCCACTTGGTTGCCACCCTCCCATCTTTAACTGATGACGTGGAGAGGATCAGATGCCATCGTGACATCTAGAAGAGCAGATCTTTCGCCCAAACACCATGCACTTCTCCATATTGGTGTCAGAGGTGGCACATAGTAATGGTAATCACGTCAACAGCCGGAATGTAGATCACCACCACCGCTGTAAAGTGAGTGCACAATATGTTTTGTTTCCTCCTTCTCCTGCTGTGTTGGCAAGCAGGATGACAGGATGCCTTGAGTGTCATAGGAATAAGAGAGAATTTTAGCCTGAGGAATAGGCAATACTCTAATTTCGGGAGGACGTTAGGGAGGACTATGTGGGCATGAGTCCAAAGTGGTGCACGGCTTCTAACTTATCAGACTTAAGCATGCCGTGTACACAAACGTCACCAGTCTCGTGTTATGGACGGTGTAAGTATGGCTCTTATGCTAAATAGCTGATGATATACGAGTAAAAGTAGTATTTCATTGTTATAATTGGTTAAATTGTTGTAATTCCCGTGGCGTTTTCCTGTTGGAATTTTATTGGTTAGAAGTTCCACAATGTCTGAGTCAACATGTGTCACTTATTTGCGCTCATGCGCAACGGCCAGTCCCCGTCCAGTCTATGACCTGTGCAAAGAAACGCAGAACTGTTAGACTATAGACTAAAGCATCGTCCTTGAAAAAGCCTGACTAAACTTCTGACTTAATGAAATACACTCTGTATACAGGCTGTATCACGTTTAATAGAGGAAAACAGAAACATAATCTACATCTACATCTACATGACTACTCTGTGATTCACATTTAAGTGCTTGGCAGAGGGTTCATCGAACCACAATCATACTATTTCTCTACCATTCCACTCCTTAAGAGCGTGCGGGAAAAACGAATACCTAAATCTTTCTGTTCGAGCTCTGATTTCTCTTATTTTATTTTGATAATCATTCCTACCTATGTAGGTTGGGCTCAACAAAATGTTTTCGCATTCGGAAGAGAAAGTTGGTGACTGAAATTTCGTAAAAAGATCTCGCCGTGACGAAAAACGTCTTTGCTGTAATGACTTCCATCCCAATTCGCGTATCATATCTGCCACACTCTCTCCCCTATTACGTGATAATACGAAATGAGCTGCCCTTTTTTGCACTCTTTCAATGTCCTCCGTCAATCCCACCTGGTAAGGATCCCACACCGCGCAGCAATATTCTAACAGAGGACGAACGAGTGTAGTGTAAGCTGTCTCTTTAGTCGACTTGTTGCATCTTCTAAGTGTCCTGCCAATGAAACGCAGAATTTGGCTCGCCTTCCCCACAATATTATTCATGTAGTCTTTCCAAATGAAGTTGTTCGTAATTTTAACACCCAGGTACTTAGTTGAAATGACAGCCTTGAGAATTGTACTATTTATCGAGTAATCGAATTCCAACGGATTTCTTTTGGAACTCATGTGGATCACCACAAACTTTTCGTTATTTAGCGTCAACTGCCGCCTGACACACCATACAGCAATCTTTTCTATATCGCTTTGCAACTGATACTGGTCTTCGGATGACCTTACTAGACGGTAAATTACAGCATCATCTGTGAACAACCTAAGAGAACTGCTCAGATTGTCATCCAAGACATTTATATCGATCAGGAACAGCAAAGGTACCAGGACGCTTCCCTGGGGAACACCTGATATCACTTCAATTTTACTCGATGATTTGCCGTCTATTACTACGAACTGCGACCTTTCTGACAGGAAATCATGAATCCAGTCGCACAACTGAGACGATACCCCTTAGGCCTGCAGCTTGATTAGAAGTCGCTTGTGAGGAACGGTGTCAAAAGCCTTCCGGAAATCTAGAAATACGGAATCAACTTGAGATCTCCTGTCGATAGCGGCCATTACTTAGTGCGAATAAAGAGCTAGCTGCGTTGCACAAGAACGACGTTTTCTGAAACTATGCTGATTACGTATCAATAGATCGTCCCGTTCGAGGTGATTTATAATGTTTGAATACAGTATATGCCCCAAAACCCTACTGCAAACCGACGTCAATGATATAGGTCAGTAGTTAGATAGATTACTCCTACTACCCTTCTTAAACACTGGTGTGACCTGCGTAGTTTTCCAATCTGTAGGTGAGCGAGCGGTTGTATATGATTTCTAAGTAGGGAGCTATTGTATCAGCGTAATCTGAAAGGAACCTAATCGGTAAACAATCTGGACCTGAAGACTTGCCCGTATCAAGCGATTTGAGTTTCTTAGCAACCCCTAAGGTATCTACTTCTAAGAAACTCATGCTAGCAGCTGTTCGTGTTTCAAACGTTCCACTAAACTTTGACGAACTGTTTGCAAAGTTTCTTTTCATGTGTGATAAAGAGCTGCCACTAAATTCATTGTGAAATGTTATCTTAGTTAACAGTAATTTATGTGAAATTCAAACTCCTCTGTTACTTCCTACAGAACTCGTATACTTTTACGCATGTCAGTTATTGCTGATTATGATAAGCAGTATATACAGTGCGTTTCACAAAAGTATTCATCTGATTTCAGAATGTTGTTGTTGTTGTGGTCTACAGTCCTGAGACTGGTTTGATGCAGCTCTCCATGCTTCTCTCCATGCTTCTTCATCTCCCAGTACCTACTGCAACCTACATCCTTTTGAATCTGCTTAGTGTACTCATCTCTTGGTCTCCCTCTACAATTTTTACCCTCCACGCTGCCCTCTAATACTAAATTGGTGATCCCTTGATGCCTCTGGACATGTCCTACCAACCGATTACTTCTTCTGGGCAAGTTGTGCCACAAACTTCTCTTCTCCCCAATCCTATTCAATACTTCCTCATTAGTTATGTGATCTACCCATCTAATCTTCAGCATTCTTCTGTAGCACCACATTTCGACAGCTTCTATTCTCTTCTTGTCCAAACTAGTTATCGTCCATGTTTCACTTCCATACATGGCTACACTCCATACAAATACCTTCAGAAATGACTTCCTGACACTTAAATCTATACTCGATGTTAACAAATTTCTCTTCTTCAGAAACGCTTTCCTTGCCATTGCCAGTCTACATTTTATATCCTCTCTACTTCGACCATCATGAGTTATTTTGCTCCCCAAGTAGCAAAACTCCTTTACCACTTTAAGTGTCTCATTTCCTAATCTAATTCCCTCAGCAACACCCGACTTTATTCGACTACATTCCATTATCCTCGTTTTGCTTTTGTTGATGTTCATCATATACTCCTCTCAAGTCACTGTCCATTCCATTCAACTGCTCTTCCAAGTCCTTTGCTGTCTCTGATAGAATTACGATGTCATCGGCGAACCTCAACATTTTTATTTCTTCTCCATGTATTTCAATACCTACTCCGAATTTTTCTTTTGTTTCCTTCACTGTTTGCTCAATATACAGATTGGATAAGATCGGGGAGAGACTACAACCCTGTCTCACTCACTTCCCAAGCATTGCTTCCCTTTCATGTCCTTCAACTCTTATAACTGCCATCTGGTTTCTGTACAAACTGTAAATAGCCTTTCGCTCCCTGTATTTTACCCCTGCTACCTTTAGAATTTGTAAGAGAGTATTCCAATCAACATTGTCAAAAGCTTTCTGTAAGTCTACAAATGCTAGAAACGTAGGTTTGCCCTTCCTTAATCTAGCTTCTAAGATAAGTCGTAGGGACAGTATTGCTCACGTGTTCCAACATTTCTACGGAATCCAAACTGATCTTCCCCGAGGTCGGCTTCTACTAGATTTTCCATTCGTCTGTAAAGAATTCGCCTTAGTATTTTGCAGCTGTGACTTATTAAACTGATAGTTCGGTAATTTTCCCATCTGTCGACACCTGCTTTCTTTGGGATTGGAGTTATTATATTCTTCTTGAAGTCTGAGGGTATTTCGTCTGTCTCATACATCTTGTTCACCAGATGGTAGAATTTTGTAAGGACTGGCTCTCCCAAGGCCGTCAGTATTTCCAATGGAATGTTGTCTACTCCGGAGGCCTTGTTCCGAGACAGATCTGTCAGTGCTCTGTCAAACTCTTCACGCAGTATCGTATCTCCCATTTCATCTTCATCTACATCCTCTTCCATTTCCATAATATTGTCCTGAAGTACATTGCCCTTGTATAGACCCTCTATATACTCCTTCCACCTTTCTGCTTTCCCTTCTTTGCTTAGAACTGGGTTTCCATCTGAGCTCTTGATCTTCATACATGTGGTTCTTTTATCTCCAAACGTCTCTTTAATTTTCCTTACATTTGTCCTCTAGCCATCCCTGCTTAGCCATTTTGCACTTCCTGTCGATCTCATTTTTGAGACGTCTGTACTCCTTTTTGCCTGCTTCATTTACTGCATTTTTATATTTTCTCCTTTCATCAATTAAATTCAATATTTCTTCTGTTACCCAAGGATTTCTACTAGCCTTCGTCCTTTTCACTACTTGATCCTCTGCTGCCTTCACTACTTCATCCCTCAAAGCTACCCATTCTTCTACTACCGTATATCTGTCCCCAATTCCTGTCAATTGCTCCCTTATGCTCTCCCTGAAACTCTGTGCAACCTCTGGTTCTTTATCTTCTGAAAGAATGAAGAGAGAAATTACAAATTTATTTCAGCTCACGTGTGGAAACTTGAAAAATACTCCGGCAACAGTTGCAAGTGTTATGGTCATGTGGTTGGTAATAACTGGTCTCCCAGATGCTGGTAAACAGCTTGATCTATTATAGGAATCTCAAGCCTAGCAGCAGTAGAAGCGGTAGTCGCAGTGGTAGTAGTAGACGTAGTCACCTACAGGACACTTTTACAATGTTATTGGATACATAGAAGTGTTACAATTTAAGAACAACAATGAAACACAATCCATGCAGAGGCTGGACAAAAATATAGAAACACCTCGAAAAATGCATGCATGAGCATAAATGCACATGGTACCCAAAATTGCATGTAGCGCTTCCGTATTTTATCATGAATTGCTTATGTGCAATGTCCTTCGTGGTAGCACCGTGGTCTTTGAAGCTTCGAGTACGGTATGTCGGAGCAAAGTGAATTCCAACTTGAGCATACTGTTGGTGCTGGAATAGTGGATTCTCTTGTACCCAAGAGAGCCCAAGTGTTTAATGCATCAATGTTTTGAAAGGTATACAGGGACAACAGAGAAACATCATCCGCTAAGTCACAACACGGACGAAAGTATTATCGTGACGGCGGGCGCTGAAGAGGAGAGTCAACAGTTCGTGGTCTAGTGGCTAGTATTACTGTCCCTGGATCACGTGTTCCAGTGTTAGATTCTCGACCGAGTTGGTGATTCTTCTGCATGGGGACTTGGTTTTTGTATTGTTCTCATCATTTCACCATCATCAGCATCATCATTCGTGACAGTGGCTAAATTGGACTGTGTAAAAGTTAGGACTTTCGACGGGCGCTGATGACCGCGCAGTTGGGTTCCCCACAAACCAAACATCATCATCACAGCAGAGGAGTGCGACCAAATACGAGAGGAAGGCAGCTTCAAAAGCGACTGTAGAACTGCCTGTCACAATCGGGAACCCAATCAGCACCAAAATATCACGAACAGAGATACATTGCGGGGCGAGCTGGAATTCGAAAAACCACTCGTCAAAGATTCAAATGCCTGTACAGGGAAAGATTGTGCCTAGGCCATAAAAACTGGACTATAGAGCAATGGAAAAATTACAGTTGGCTCAGTTTAAGTTTCAAAAGAGAAATTTTACGTGGTTCGTCGATGATTTTGGCAGAATTATCATGATATTCCATGGGCTCTATAGTTACTCTGCTAAGTCACATTACTGCTAAGGATTAGGTAACCATTTCGGGCGGTCAGGTCCATACCATGGTACAATATTTGTTCGTCAATGCTCAAATTGCGTTCCAAGTCAAAGGGACTCATGTTCACGCAGCTCGCATCTTCCAGTGTTCCCCTACTTTTCACAATAACCAGAGCACAATATTATTGAATGTTTGCGGTCTACTTTGGAGATAAGAATGCTTGATCACTATCCACTTTCTTCACCACTTGCCGCTATTTTGTAGGACGAATTCTACATACATAAAAAAAAAGGTTCGCATCACCTAGGTTACAAGAGTATCAGAACCTGTACAGAGAATTGGATCAGAGATTAACACATACATCATTTCCACACCCTTTATTGCTCATCAAAACCACACATTGCATGTTCTGCCACCATACAGAGATACCTTCAGAGGTGGTGGTCCAGATTTCAGTACCTCTAGTACCTAGTGGCATGTCCTCTTGCATTGATGCATGCCTGCGTTAGTCGTGGCATACTATCCACAAGTTCATCAAGGCACTGTTGGTCCAGATTGCCCCACTCCTCAGCGGCGATTCGGCGTGGATCCCTCAGAGTGGCTGATGGGTCACGTCGCCCATAATCAGCTCTTTTTAATCTATCCCAGGCATCTTCTATAGGGTTCATGTCTGCAGAACAAACTGGCAACCCTGGTGGAGCGATGTCGTTATCCTGCAGGAGGTTATTCACAAGATGTGCATGACAGGGGAGAAACTTGTCGTCCATGAAGACGAATGTCTCTCCAATGTACTGCCTATATGCTTGCACTATCGGTAGGAGGATGGCATTCACGTCTCGTACAGCCGTTACAGCGCCTTCCATTACCACCAGCGGCGTACGCTGGCCCCACATAATGCCACTGCAAAACAGCAGGGAACCTCCACCTTGCTGCACTCACTGTACAGTGTGTCTAAGGTAGTCGGTGGTAAGTGTTGTGCAGATGTGTCACTGACCTGCAGGGTTCCAGGAATATTCTGGCTGTGTGCCTCACCTTCCAACAACTTGGCTAAATTGTGGTGCAACACAAAAAACACAAAAAAGCTGTGAAGACAGTAACTCTATAGATGCTCGCAAGACAATTGGATGAGGTTGTGTAATGTCCTGAAACTTTACCTGCTTTCGGTCGAGAACACGTCGAAAGTGAAAGGTATATATTTTTGTAAAATCGAATGGTTCTGTTTAAAATTAATGTTTTGCAGTATTATACATAAGTTAAATTCTATTCCAAGCTGATATCTTCATTCAGTCAGAAGACGCAGTCTTACGCAAGTGAATGAATCTCTCAAGACACATCGTATACTTAAGACACTGCTGGCACTCCTCTCTTGAGCAAATCGAATATCTGCCAGAAGGGTACTAGTTCTTCCCCATAATTTTTGTAACAAGTCACAGATTCCAATCTGGCCCTTATGTCTTTCAATCTTTGAATGATTTTAATACATTTTCTATTCCGACATCACTTATCTCAATACTTATCAGTTGAGCGTTGGTCCGATGGTGATATGAACAACCTTATTATGACCTTCCACACTAAAACCGTTTCGGAGGAATGAACTTAATGTCTCGCTCTTCTCGCTGTACCCAAATGTATGCTCACTGAGCGATACAATAAATAATTTCGATCCGCCAATAACTTTACGCCAAACCAACTATTCTTAGGTTTTATGACAGATAGCTTGGCCAATATTTACTTTCAAGTCCATTCAAAGCTTCTCACACTACTCTTTTTGGCTTCCAGCAACTACATTTGTTAGGAAGACTTTAAATTCACGTTAAATATCTGATGTAACTATGTTTGCCTCTGTTGCAATTTCTGTTGCAGTTACTGAATCATGACGGACATTTTCTTGAAATCCTTGACAGGCACATACTATTTTAAGATGTATCGTACAATACTTCTGGATTTTATCCATTTGTGGTCCATATCTTTGTCTCCAGAGGTAGATGTTTCATTTTGTCTGCTCAGATACTAAGCAGTATCTTACTTGTTACTCTTCCTTATTGCCTTATTGCGAATATTTTCATACAATTGTTAACTTTCCTCTTAATACATCTTGGCACTTAAATTATAATAATCTTATGACTACCGATCTCATCGTTTACAGGAAGTAATACGGAAATTTCGTTCTTGTTGTTACTTGGAGATCTTAGACATACAGTTGTGTATCGTATTGTTCAATATTATATTGCATGTGAAGTCGAAGTGAATAACAAGTAGCTTTCAAGCTGAAAGTTACGCTATGATAAATTAGAAATCTCACAATTAACTAGCGCTTCCTCACTAGCCCTTTGAAAATCAAGAGTCACACGCGTAAAATAGTTGAGCCCAAATGAAGGCATTAACACTGCTATTCAACCAATATAAAAGAATTAAAAAGAATCCATCCTTAAAAATTTAACCTGGAAAAAATGAAAGAAACCATTTTCATACGATGAAGATCAATTTACGGTGTCCCACAAAACTCATAATTTACTAAATGAAGCGCATTGCGGACTGAAACCTGACTGCCCTAATGCACTCCGTGCCTCTTTTTAATCGTTGTGCCTTCTCGGCTCACATGTAATCACTTTCAGTGCAACACTCGTACCAGCGTGCGCCTGCTGATATAAAAGCACAGCAACGTGCATGTCAGTTTATACTTCCGTAAGTAAAAAGCGCCAGTGTCACGAATTGAAGACAGTTTTTGACTTTACTCATAGCCTTTGTATTTTAAATACCAGAGAGACATTTCAAATACAACGATAAATGATTTGGTTGAATAATATCAGTGACTGCCAAGGAAAATGGAAGATGTAGCTGATATCGACAGATTTTACTAAATATCAATATATTCAGTGGTTCAACCACAACTTGTAAGCTCAAAAAAGCTGTTCTAATCTACGCTTGCTTTGGAAGATCGTCCGTTCCACGTTAGAATTCATTTCCCACAAATAAGCAAGTCCACTAGACAAAGAACGAGTGAAAATCTGCGTACAGATCATACGACGCACAAAATCCGGTTTAAAGAACTCTTCTTGTATCCAGAATAAACATTAAGCAAGTATACCACTAGTTAGAAAGGTGAGGGAAGTGAGGTTTGAGAGAAACTGCACGATAAGAGCTCCAACGGTAAACACGTAGCGTAACTATACACAGTACTGCATAATACAAGCTATGACTTTACAGTGCCTGGCATTAATCAGGCAATAATAGCAAATTTAACTACTTATTCAACAGAAGGCTAGAGAACCATCTACAGAATTTACCTTCAAAAGGTAACTAAAAAACAATAAATCACAGCAAATTCATAAATGCAAAACTTAAAGAAATAGACTTTATACTACAGTACAGATCAAGCTATGTAGCACTGGTACGCTAGCCGGCCGCTGTGGTCGAGTGGTTCTAGGCGCTGCAGTCTGTAACCGCGCGACCGCTGCGGTCGCAGGTTCCAATCCTGCCTCGGTCATGGATGTGTGTGATGTCCTCAGGTTCGTTAAGTTTAAGTAGTTCTAAGTTCTAGGGGACTGATGACCTCAGCAGTTAAGTCCCATAGTGCTCAGAGCCATTTCAACCATTTTGAACTGGGACGCTCTTATGAAACCAACGATGCCTCTATCTTCATCAACACCAACATGACTGCCGCCAAACGACTCAACTTCCATGTGGCCAAAATGAGTTGACCCTCTTTCCTTTGTTCAAAGACCAAAGGACAAGTACGTGTCTAACACGTCCGCACAGACTTCAGACATCAGTTAACGCAGGCTGGGTGTTGCCGTGTGTTGATCGTTTTGCAGTTTGTAATCTTTTCAGCCACAGTACGACATCTTTGGCAAATGTCTGTTTACGGTGTAATATACGAACAAATAGCAAATGATTTTTGAACCAACTATTTATTGCTCCAATCTAAGGTTTCTTCTCTGTTCGTCGTCAAATAGACATACTAAACTTGACTATTTGAATTTCCCTTATATGTGAAATCCTTTCTGTGTCACTAAGTTACAGGTTCATGGTGATAAAAAAGGCTTTGCATCACAAATACGCTGTCTTGATTAAAGTGAGATGGGACCACACAGAAATGTGACATACGCACCATGACAATATGAGACCTCTTAGCGGATCCCTACAATCCAAGTGGCAGAATGGAACAAACCATGTTTGAAAGATATGGCCTAATAATTGCTCAGAGAAATGGGTTGGATATTTATATCACCTGCAGCATCGTTTCGTGGCTGAATATAAGACTCCAGCACGAAACTATCTGTCCTGGTAAGAGCGCTAACAGCTACAATCCAGCGCCATGGCCGCCACCTTTCGACAAGTGCTCAAACTCCAGCACTACTCCTGTCCTCCTCAGAAACCCTGTGCCAGCCTCTGATTCACACATCTGACGGCAGATCATGTGCTGAAGTTGCAATGTGCTGCAGCGACCTGCGAGGTATATCTCTGTTACACATAGACAATACAATGTTTGACAACTTTTATTTTCTGCCTGAAAGGATTGTTCACACCAAATAAGCAATTGCTTTCTGCTTACAAATGAATCGCAGCTTAACGTGCTATAAATGAGAGTTAATACGCTTAATGAAGAATAGAATTTGTGCGACCAGAACGCTGCAACGTCTCTACGAGATGCGACGATTACGAATGAAGAACGCACGGCACTTGCGTAATCGTCTGCTACATTAATTATATTAACAACCGATTTAAGGGGCCACAGCCAAGTAAAAAGATAATCAATGCATTGGGACGAAATATGTCTTGAGAGATGCAGTTGGTAGTGTAAGAAAGAAATGCAACTTCTACACTTTTTCATCGTCGTGAAAAGGGGGTCATTTAGCGGCGCGATTGTTCTACTATGGTGTGGTATCACTTTAAGATTTTGAACATAGCTCCATGAGGTTTATAGGGCTGCTGAAGAGACTGCAGGCTATAATGTAGCCATGCTTCTTCCTATGAGCGGCTTGCACCATCTTACAGTTACAATGTAATAGAACATAGGCTTGGAATGGTGAACCTGCAACATGAAAATAACCACAGATCTTCAGTCTCCAATTCGACATACACTGAAATTCGAATGAACTTGCAGCAGACGATTTACTAGAATAACTGACGCCCTACAATCTCCAAAAATTGTCCCTTTCTGGCACCTACAAGGCGCTATGCAGGAATCCTGTCCACTAGTCATATACTGTAATCTGGAGCACGGTGTGGGAAATTATCGTGCATTATGTAAGATATTGCGAGGACTTCAGATTCCGTGTTGACGTTCTGTGTGCAAACTGTGGAGGATAAAAACAGAAAAAACAAGATACCGTAAATCCTCGTGGAAGGGTTTCCAGTGTTACTTGCGCACGCTGGCGCCATATAACCATTTAGTGCTTGCCTCATGTCATGGACCGTGTAGGTTACATATCGGCCTATGTGTAGCCCTGCTAAGACAAAGAGAAGTTTTAACATTTTAAATGTTCGGATAATAAGTTGCCTTCTCTTTATCTAAGAATAGATGATGACTGCAGCTAGCAGCTATCTCTGTGTAATGTATTGTCCGTATAGACGTGTATCTATTGTCTTTAAGAGCCCTTCGCCTTCACACATGTCTATACAGTAAAGTAAGGCCCTCTCACTTCTTGGGTGATCCGTGATAAGACAGGCGAAAAATTAGACTAAGGGAGGATTATTAGTATTATCTCTATTTTTCATTCGCTCTCTCTCTCTCTCTCCTTTATCTATGTATAGTTTTTAATATAAGATTTCGTTACGTGATATAAGGGTAAAAAATTCAGCCAAATTGAATTTTTGGTGAAGTCATTCGTCTCGGTAATCAGCGGCTGGCTTGCTGTAAGAGATCTTTACCTTAATTATTATTGTTAAACACTGCAGTCAGTCGGGAGACTCAATCGTTTGGACAATTTGTTCCTTTTACGAAAGATTGCGAATTCCAGATATGTACGAAGCCTTCTTGGATGATTTAACACAGATTCAGTGATTGCAGGCTCTATTCGACACAGCTGTAACTTCCCCACTAATTACAGGGCCAACGTGATCAACAAATGATTCAGAAAAAAACTCATTCGTTCATTCAATCCAGAACAAAAAAGTCACAAACCTTATTTATGGAGGAAATCGTGTATTAAATCCATCTCCATTACATGTCCAGATCTCCTGTGATTCCACGCCTTAATTATTTTCATTTTACAACCTCTTTCTCTTCCAAACAAACCGCTAGCGGCACGAAAGTTAATTGGCTCGTTTTAGCGAGAAGAAAACCAGAATATGTATCTCTCAGAAACACGTCAATCCCTCAACAGATACTCCAGAAGCTGTCCTAGTTACCACTCTAACAACCATGGAGAATGCATATATGCATCTCTGTTATTTCAAAGAATAAATGCGTTAGAAAATACTTTGGCGTCGACGAGCTGTCGCCGCATATATTACGAGAAAATCAGATCAAATAAATTTTTCATAGTGAATGAATGTGGATGGTTTGACTGAAGATGATTAATTGGTGCGTGGTAGAGGGCATTTGCTGTGGGGACATTACAAAGTGAATAGAAATAAAAGATTTAAAAAATCTCCACGAGCCAAATAGACATATGTTTCTTCTATGTTAAGTACACTCCTGGAAATTGAAATAAGAACACCGTGAATTCATTGTCCCAGGAAGGGGAAACTTTATTGACACATTCCTGGGGCCAGATACATCACATGATCACACTGACAGAACCACAGGCACATAGACACAGGCAACAGAGCATGCACAATGTCGGCACTAGTACAGTGTATATCCACCTTTCGCACCAATGCAGGCTGCTGTTCTCCCACGAAGACGATCGTAGAGATGCTGGATGTAGTCCTGTGGAACGGCTTGCCATGCCATTTCCACCTGGCGCCTCAGTTGGACCAGCGTTCGTACTGGACGTGCACACCGCGTGAGACGACGCTTCATCCAGTCCCAAACATGCTCAATGGGGGACAGATCCGGAGATCTTGCTGGCCAGGGTAGTTGACTTACACCTTCTAGAGCACGTTGGGTGGCACGGGATACATGCGGACGTGCATTGTCCTGTTGGAACAGCAAGTTCCCTTGCCGGTCTAGGAATGGTAGAACGATGGGTTCGACGACGGTTTGGATGTACCGTGCACTATTCAGTGTCCCCTCGACGATCACCAGAGGTGTACGGCCAGTGTAGGAGATCGCTCCCCACACCATGATGCCGGGTGCTGGCCCTGTGTGCCTCGGTCGTATGCAGTCCTGATTGTGGCGATCACCTGCACGGCGCCAAACACGCATACGACCATCATTGGCACCAAGGCAGAAGCGACTCTCATCGCTGAAGACGACACGTCTTCATTCGTCCCTCCATTCACTCCTGTCGCGACACCACTTGAGGCGGGCTGCACGATGTTGGGGCTTGAGCGGAAGACGGCCTAACGGTGTGCGGGACCGTAGCCCAGCTTCAAGGAGACGGTTTCGAATGGTCCTCGCCGATACCCCAGGAGCAACAGTGTTCCTAATTTGCTGGGAAGTGGCGGTGTGGTCCCCTACGGCACTGCGTAGGATCCCACGGTCTTGGCGTGCATCCGTGTGTCTCTGCGCTCCGGTCCCAGGTCGACGGGCACGTGCACCTTCCGCCGACCACTGGCGACAACATCGATGTACTGTGGAGACCTCACGCCCCACGCGTTGAGCAATTCGGCGGTACGTCCACCCGGCCTCCCGCATGCCCACTATACGCCCTCGCTCAAAGTCTGTCAACTGCACATACGGTTCACTTCCACGCTGTCGCGGCATGCTAACAGTGTTGAAGACTGCGATGGAGCTCCGTATGCCACGGCAAACTGGCTGACACTGACGGCGGCGGTGCACAAATGCTGCGCAGCTAGCGCCATTCGAAGGCCAACACCGCGGTTCCTGGTGTGTCCGCTGTGCCGTGCGTGTGATCATTGCTTGTACAGCCCTCTCGCAGTGTCCGGAGCAAGTATGGTGGGTCTGACACACCGGCGTCAATGTGTTCTTTTTTCCATTTCCAGGAGTGTATACACGAAGTCCTTAGAATCATGTACATTATATGCTGAGACTAAAGAACAAAGACTAACGCTTATTAAATCATGCATGGCTCCTCAAAATGATAAATTAAAATACCCTTGGCTTAGAAGAGTGAAACTTTCCTTGTAAGCGAGCTAATTTAAACCTTCCCCTTCTGGCTGAAAGTACGGCCAACAAGAGGCCAAGTGGAAAAGCTAAGATGCAATGCATATTCATTCAGCCATCCTAATTCAGTCAATAAAGAATATGTTTATTGCTTATTCTACAAGCCTGTCCAGTATTACTAATGACCGAAAGATTATTTGAGCTTCATTGTAATCTATGACGAAGAGCTGAATAAAGTTAGCGAAGAAAAATTACCAAGCAACTATCTGCAAAACTTTGTATTGGAATTTGCAATGTCATGTCTGCACTCGTCATGTCTGCACTCGTCTGTACCAGCGTCGTAAATAAAGTCGTACAGGGTAGTTTTAGGCTTTGTCTCAGACGCTTGCGATCCTTGGAACGTCTCATACCATCCGACGTGGTGTGGGGCTTTTACGGCTTCTCTTTCCTCCTTATTGCTGTAAAAATCAACCTCACAAGCAACCGTGTCATAAATGAGCGTAGCGACATTGTCTCGTGGGAAAGTAATAAAAGGGAGTTCTTGAAATGAAAGATAGAAGCAATGTAAATGTCTTTTATTCGTGGAAGGAGAATAAGTTGACGAATGTTTAGAAATTTTGTGTTAATAACAAAATCTGTAGAGCCAACTCTTAATCCAATTGAAGCACTAAAGAGAAAAACAGTGTAACAAAAGTCATGATAACTCCTGTTTTAATCGGTATAGTGTAGCAACTGGATGTGACATGGGCTTAACATGTCGCCGGAAATCCTTCCTATAAATATTGAGCCATGTTGCCTCCATAGACGTCCTAAAAATTCGACTCGATGTACTCGAGTGGTCCAGAATGTTCTTCACAGCAGTGTGACCTGGTGACATGGCGCATTTTCATCCATAAAAATTTACGTCATTCTTACGGGACACGAATTTCATGATTGCCTACAAATGCTCTTCAATTAACCGAATATAACCATTCCCAATTAATGATCAGTTCAGGTTGACCAGAATACCCAGTACAGTCCATATAAACACTGCCCATATCATTAGGATGCCATGACCAGTGCCTTGTCGACAAATTGGGTTCATTGCTTCGTGGGGTCTGTGCCATACTCGAACTCTACCATCAGTTCTTACTAAACTGAAATCGGGTCTCATCCGACCAAGCCACAGCTCTCCAGTCTTTAATGTCCAACCGATACGGTCACGAGCTCAGGACAGGTGATGCAAGCGATGTTGTGCTGTTAGCAAAGGCATCTCCAACAGTCGTCTGCTGCCATAACTCATTAACGTGGAATTACCTTACACAGTCCTGACGGATACGTTCGTCGTGCGTCCTACATTGATTTCTGTTGTTATCTGATTCAGTGTTGCTCGTCTGTTAAAACTTCACTGCTTTGGTCGTTAAGTGAAGGCCATCGGCCACTGTGTTGTTCGTGGTGAGAGCTAATGGCTGAAACTTGGTTTTCTTGTTACGTTCTTGACACTGGTGATCTCGGAATATTTCATTCCCTAACGATTTCCGAATATACATGTCCCATGCGGCCAGCTCCAACAACGAATCCACGCTTATAGTCTGTTAATTCCCTTCGATAGGCCACAATCACATCGGAAACTTTTACGCACGAATCACTTGAGTACAAGTGACAGCTCTCCTACTTCACTGCCCATTTATAACTGGTCTATGCGATACCATCGTCATCTGTGTATGTGCATGTCGCCATCCCGTGTCTTTTGTCCCCTCAGTGTAAAACTGAGCATTATTCTACTTATTTACTTACCCAGATCTGATTAGGGGCTTCAGGGACTGCCTTACATCGGACCATTGTTTCACACATACATACAGAGCCATTTTTTACTGTGACAAACCGTAAAAAATAATTTAAGTGTCTTTAGAGATACTCTTTAGAGATACTGTAAACGAATAGTTCTGAGATTTAATAAAATTAATAATGGCAGTACTTGTATTACTAATACTACCTATAATAGTGATCAGTAATGATAATAATAATATTAATAATAATAATAATCGCTATAACAATTATCCATACTTAGCTTAAAGATGACGATGAGTTCCCATACTCCGAGGAGCGTAGGGAACGATGCGGGAGACCCGCACCGCCGACTAGGCAAGGTCCTAGCGGAGTTGGTTTACCATTGCCTTCCTCCGACCGTAACGGAGGTGAATGATGATGATGAAGTGATGAAGACGACACAACACCCAGTCATCTCGAGGCAGGGAAAATCCCTGCCCCCCCCCCCCCCCCCCCCCCCCCCCGGGGAATCGAACCCGGGACCCCGTGGGCGGGAAGCGAGAGCGCTACCGCAAAGCCACGAGCTGATGACCTGTCAAGACCTACGACTCGCTATTAGGTGGACTGTAAATTATCACTGAGTAATGATATACACAGTACACTGATTAAGTGAGTCTACCTGCGAAAGTTCCCGAGTATAAAGATGAGCCAAAACATTATTTCCACTAACGGCCATCCGAAGGCGTTGCAATAATGTGACACAATACGGAAAGAATGTAAGCGGATCAGAGTCGAGTGGGGAATCATTCTAACAACGGTATTGCCCGAATATGGATTTTTAAGACTCATAAGTGACTTTGATGTACGGAAATTTGGAAGTTTATGGCAGACGCCTGGGAAGTAGCACATCGAAAACGACTATGAAAAGGACGGTGCATACTCGTCATCGCTGATTTCGTCAAAACCCAAGTATATGAACGGATTGGCCAGTAATGGAAGTTGCAGAACTGGGAGCTGCAGATGGCCAAGCGTTTAGACAAAAATAGCATTTTTGTCTCGGGTCGGACGAGGCATGAGCCGTTTATAACAGCGTAGTTTCCATGCAGCGATTGGCGCAACGGGAAGAGTACACAACGGCAATCCCAGGGTCCTAGAGTAGATTCGCTATGTTTAAACGTTTCTTTTCTTTTTCAGTTTTAGGGCTGCGTTCCTCGCCCGTTAGAAACGGAACCGTTGTAAGATAACTTTGTTGTCGTCTGCTGCTATAACCGATTAACACCGAACTGCGCCACACTGTCCTGACAGATGCGTTCATCGTACGTCCTACATTGATTTCTGTTAACGCTAACAACTCCACGGAAACTACGCTGCTCTTGGTGGTTAAGTGAAGGCCATCGGGCACTGTGTCGTCCGTGGTGAAAGCAGTCCGACTTTCCGTCTTTTAAGACTCTACTTTCTCAAGAACGGCACGACATTTCAAGTTGAATTTTACGCCACATATGGTCCATTGACGAAGTAAGACATTTAAGCTTCTAAGTCAATGCAGTCAAAAGATACGGCGAGTTAGTTCATACAATCTGATAACTTGCAAGCTCACTCATCTAAACGTATAGCGTACTTTCCGTTGACCTAGAATGATGAAATTTGACAAGAAGTCAGGTTCTACAACATACGTAAGGGAAGATATGGGAAAATTGTTAATTATATCACGCAAAAAGTAGTTTTGTCACTTGTTATCCGACTGTATGTTCGTTTATTAAGACATCCACTTCTCAGGAACAGGTAGACGAACAAAATTTATATTTATGTTGATTTTAAGGTCTACGGTCACTTGTTGGTATAGTTAACAAATTTCGGATATTTTTCCTTTACTTGAACTGTAAAACTTTGCTTCTTTCCAAACGTCATGATTCATGGTGAATGGGAAGTACCTAACAGGTTTTGAAGAGTGAGTTTGCTAGTATCAAAATACGTGACATAAATGCAATTGCCAACTAGCGCAGCATGTTAATGTAACTAAAAAATAATATAGATCAAAAATTACGACAATAAATGCGAAGTTACAGGCTAAAATCGTTGAGATTTTCGAATTCCGGGATGGATAAACTGTTTGTAAACATAATTGTGTTTTTCGGGAACCCTAAGTGCTTACTTATCTGGAGCTGTTTTACATTATTTATACTGGAAGTAAACCAGAATAGTGCTGAAAATATGATATCTCTTAACATTTTCGCCACAGGCATGAAAAGGAAAGGCAAAGAAGAATTTATGACTGCAAATATATTTCCCAAAAGGGATTATAAACAAAATTAAATACTCTTATTCTTTTTACTGTTGGTGATTTACTCGCTCTTCATCGTAAAACAGGTAAAACCAGTAATATTCTCGGTATCTTGCGCGCGCTATAAACGCCGAATTTCTACAATTATATGGTTGTTTTAAAGTTTCTGTAGATAAACTGCTTAATTTTACATTTATACAAGATTCTCTCCTTCATCGGAGCATTTGGCAGCAATCCACTCACAACTCATAATTTCGTCAAATATCGGTGAAGATAGTTGGAGGTGTACAACGGAATGCATTCTGATGCAGCCTCGTCCGAGGTCAATATGAAACTAATGCAATAGGAAGTCCTGGACGCTTAAATGATAGTCGACGCTGCAAATACAAACCTTTTTTGCAATTTCAAATTTTCCTTTGCCTTCCCTTTTATTTTCTCTTATCAGAATATCAATATTTACAATGTACCGGCAATTATTTCAGTTTGTATGTGGTATAAGAGACGTAAAAAATGAAAATAAATTGAAAATAATGGAAAACGTACATACTGGTTCCCGCGTTCGTTAATCTTTTTTGCTGCCTGTAAAATACTCTATCATATACGGCTAATGCCGAGCCCGTTCCGCAACATTTTTTTCCTCAAACACTTGGCCATCTGGTGCTGCCATTCTTGTCACTTTCGTTTCTCTCCAAGCTCTGTACATACCATAATTCTGGATCAAACTGTTAAAGACTAGAAGGCGCTGTCCCCTTATAAGCTAGTCGACTGTCTGTGTTCTAATCATGACCATCTACGGAAGGCGGTCGATGTACAATGAAACCACCAGTAGGAGACAAGGAGTTTGAGTCGACGCCTCATCGCAGAACATGGAGAGTGGGAACTTGCATTTTGTCCAAAAAATGAAAGATTAACTTTTCTATACGGCTCACTAGATCTGAATGCTGTACAAACGTCTAAAAAATGAGACTGACAGGAAGTGCAAAATAGCTAAACAGGATAGGCTATATGACATGTATAAGAATTTAGAAGCATGTATCACAAGAGAAAAGATGTATACCGCATGCAGAAGAGTTAAATAGGCCCTCGGAAAAAAGAGAAGCAGCTGAATGAATATCGAGGTCTCAGATGGAAAAACAGACGTAAGGAAAACAGGGAAAGCTGGAAAATATGTGACTCTGAAACGAAGAGATGAGTTTTGCTATTTGGACAGCAAAATTACTGATGATGGCCTAATTAGAGAATGTATAAAATGTAGACTGGCAGTGGCAAAGAAAGCGTTTCTGAAGACGGGAAATTTCTAAAACCGAATGTTGATTTCAGTGTTAGGAAGTATGTCCTTGAAGTATCTGTATGGAGTGTTGCCCTGTATGGAAGAGGAATAAGCACGAGTAACGATTTAGACAAGAAGAGAATAGAAGCTTTTGAAATATGGTGCTACATCTACATCTACATCTACATGGATACTCTGCAAATCACATTTAAGTGCTTCGCAGAGGGTTCATCGAACCACCTTCACAAATCTCTGTTATCCCAATCTCGTATAGCGCGCGGAAAGAACGAACACCTGTATCTTTGCGTACGGGCTCTGACTTCCCTTATTGTATCATGGTGATTGTTTCTTCCTATGAAAGTCGGTGTCAACAAAATATTTTTGCATTCGGAGGAGAGAGATGGTGATTGTAATTTCGTGAGACGATTCCGACGCAACGAAAAAGTCTTTCTTTTAATGATGTTAATCGCAAATCCTGTATCATTTCAGTGACACTTTCTCCCCTACTTCGCTATAATACAAAACGTGCTGCCCTTCTTTGAACTTTTTCGATGTACTCCGTCAATCCTATCGGGTAAGGATCCCACACCACGCAGCAGTATTCTAAAAGAGGACGGACAAGCGTAGTGTAGGCAGTCACCTCAGTAGATCTTTTACATTTTTTTATGTGTCCTGCCAATAAAACGCAGTCTTTGGTTAGCCTTCTCCACAACATTTTCTGTGTGTTCCTTACAATTTAAGTTGGTCGTAATTGTAATTCCTTGGTATTTAGTTGAATTTACGGCTTTTAGATGGGACTGATTTATCGTGTAACCGAAGTTTAACGGATTCCTTTTAGCAATCATGTGGATGTCCTCACACTTTTCGTTATTTAGGGTTAATCGCAAATTTCCGCACCATTCAGATACCTTTTTAATACCATCTTGCAGTTTCGTTTGATGTTCTGATGACTTTATTAGTTGATAAACGACAGCGTCATCTGATAACAACCTAAGACGGCTGCTTATATTGTCTCACAAATCGTGCGTATAGAAAAGGAACAGCAAAGGACATATAACAGTAGCTTGGGGAAAGGTTGTAATCACTTCCGCTTTAGTCGATGACTTTTCGTCAATCACTACGAACTGTGACCTCTCTGACAGAATACAGGCACATAACTGAGACGATATTCGGTAAGCACGCAATTTCACTACAAGCTGCTTGTGTGGTACAGTGTTAAAAGCCTTCCTGAAATCGAGAAATACGGAATCAATCTGAAATCCCTTGTTAATAGCACTCAACACTTCATGCGAGTAAAGAGCTAGTTGTGTCTCAGAAGAACGGTATTTTCTAAATCCATGTTGACTGTGTGTCAATACACCGTTTCCTTCGAGGTAATTCATAATGTTTGAACCTGCTGCATATCGAACTTAATAATAGGGGCCTGGATTACTCCTACTACCTTCCTTGAATATTGGTGTGACCCGTGCAACTTTCCAGTCTTTGGGTACGGATCTTTCGTCAAGCGAACGGTAGTATATGATTCTTAAGTATGGAGCTATTGCTCTGAATATTCTGAAAGGAACCTAGTTGGTATAGAGTCTGGACCAGAAGACTTGCTTTTATTACGTGATTTAAGTTGCTTCACTACTCCGAGGATATTCACTTCTAGGTTACTGAAGTTGGCAGCTATTCTTTATTCGAATTCTAGAATATTTACTTCTTCTTCTTTTGTGAAGGCATTTCGAAAGGCTGTGTTTAGTAACTCTGCTTAGGCAGCACTATCTCTGGTAGTATCTCCATAGCTATCGCGCATAGAAGGCATTGATTGTGTCTTGTCGCTAGCATACTTATCATACAACTAGAATCTCTTTGGATTTTCTACCAGCTTTAAAGACAAAGTTTCGTTATCGAAGCTATTATAAGCATCTCGTATTGAAGTCTGCGCTAAATTTCAAGCTTCTGTAACAGATTGCCGATCTTGGGGATTTTGCGTCTCTTCAAATTTGGCGTACTTGGTTTGTTGTTTCTGCAACAGTTTTCTGACCCATTTTGTGTACCAGGGAGGATCAGCTCCGTCGTTACTTAATTTATTTGGTATATGTCTCTTAGTTGCTGCCGATAGTATTTCTTTAAATTCAAGCCGCATCTGGTCTACACATCTATTGTTAATTTGATGTACCAAGGAGGATCATCACCGTCGTTTGTTAATTTATTTGGTGTAAATCTCTCAATTGTCTTGAATTCAAGCTATATCTGATCTACACTTATGGTGTTAATTTGGGAGAAATGGAGATTGTGTCTCAGGAAAGCATCAAGTGAATTTTTATATGATTTTCTGAGTAGGTATATTTTCATTTATTTTTGGAGGATTTTGGGTTACAGTCTAACTACGACAACCCTGTGTTCACAAATCCCTGTGTCCGTTTGTTTGCTTGTTATTAGCTCAGGATTATTTGTTACCAAGAGTTCGAGTGTGTTTTCACAACCGTTAACTACTCACGCGGGCTCATGGACTAACTGCTCGAAATAATTTTCAGAATATGCGTTTAGTACCATGTTGGATGATGTTTCATGCGTATATACGAAATTAAACATGTATTTTTGCCAACATATCGAGGGTAAATTAAAGTCGCCACCATCTATAATCGTATGAGTCGGGTACGTGTTTGAAATCTAACTCCAGTTTGAACCTTTCAGTAACTGTATCATCTGAATTGAGAGGTCAGTAAAAGAATCCAATTATTATTTTATTCCGGTTGCCAACAATGACCTATACCCATACTGACTCACAGGAGTTATCTGCTTCAATTTCGCGACAAGATGAACTACTTCTGACAGCAACAAACACGCCAGTGGCAACCGTGTTTAGCCTATCCTTTCGGAACACCGTTAAATTCTTGGCAAAAATTTTGGCTGAACTTATCTCCAACTTTAACCAGCTTTCAGTGGCCATAGCGATTTGAGCATCAGTGCTTTCTATTAGAGCTTGGAGCTTAGGTACTTTCGCAACACAGCTATGACAATTAAAAATTGATATACCGATGGTTCGTGTATGTACGTTTTTCCTGTATTCGGCCTGCACCTTTTGTGACTGAAGCCCTTCTTGTGTTTTCCCGAGACCCTCTAACCTACAAAACCACCCAGTCCACACAGCCCTTACTACCTGTGTAGCCGCCTCTTGCGTGTATTGGAATCCTGACCCATTCAGCGGAACGCGAAACCCAACCACACTCTGGCGCAATTCGAGGAATCGGTAGGCTACACGGTCGCAGAACCGTCTGAGCCTCTGATTCAGACCCTAAACTCGGCTCTGTACCAGAGGTCCGCAATCGGTCCTATCGGCTGTGCTGCAAATGGTCAGCTCTGCTTTCATCTTGCAAGCAAGACTGGCAGCCTTTACCACTTCTGTTAGCCGCTCGAAACCTGGGAGAATCTCTTGTGATTCGAAGTGAACATCATTGGTACCGACGTGAGCAGCCACCTGCAGTTGGCTGGACCCCGTGCTCTTCATGTCATCCAGGGGGACCTGTTCCTCATCTGGAATGACTCCAGCCTGTCTGCACATGGAATGCACATTGGTTTTCTTTCCCTTCTTGGCAGCCATGTCCCGAAGGGGCCCCATAACGCGCCTAACACTGGAGCTCCGAACTATCAATAATCCCACCCTCTGTTATTGTCTGGATCTTGGAGGCTGAGAAGTTTCCTCTGACAGGATAGGCGACGGCATTCGGCTCCGAACAGTGTCAGCCGAAGTCAGCACCTGGAACCTGTATGTCAGACTAACTGGACTGGCCTTACGTGCAGCCCCCTGGGAAGTCTTTCGTCACCTGATAAGCTCTGGGGCGACCTCCTACTCTACCCCAGGTGAGGGGTCAGCCTCAGTGCGAGCATTAACTGGGCTGGCCGCCAGTGAGGACTGATCAGAGTACTAGGACGTACTGAACGTCCGTTGGATCCCCATGGCCGGCCCACAACAGTGGTGCCCATCCACTTAAGCCTCAAGCTGCGTAACCAAAGCCATCACAGCCTGGAGCTGAGAGCGAAGTGTCACCAACTCGGTCGCATCCGCACAAAACAATTACAATCCTTATCCATACTAAACACTGTGAGAAATTAAACTACTCAGGTAAACGGAATATTGGTACAAGCTGCAGAACTCTTTTGTAGACACTGACGAAAACGCAGGAACTGTGCCTAATAAATTACATTACTATACAGAGATTTGAAAACAAAACCACCTAAGCACTCAGGTGAAACTAAATAATTCGCCCCTGGTTAGGAGCTCATAATATGTCACAAAGTCTGTTTACTTAGCAACGTAAACGGAAACGTGAGAACAATGGCTATTAGATATCAAATTATCACGCAGAAACTCAAGGAACTAAACTATTAAGCCCACAGCTGATACTTTAAAACTTGCTGCTGCTGATGTTTAGTTTGTGGAGCACTCAACTGCATGGTCATCAGCGCCCACAATTACTCCTGGTTAGGAACACGTAAAAGTCACAAAATCGGTTACTTCCCTGTTGCAGCGTTTGTCTCGGCCGGCTGCAGCTGCCTGACAAGAATAATGCTGAAGATTATTTTGGTAGATCTCGTAAGCAACGAGGAGATAAAGTAACAAGGAGATACTGAACAGAATTGGGGAGAAAAGGAAATTGTGGCACATCATGACTAGAAGAAAGGTTCGGTTGATAAAACACATTCTGAGATATCAAGGTATCACCAGTTTAGTATTGGAGGGAAGTGTAGGAGGTAAAAAACGTATAGGGAGGCCAAGAGATGGATGCAGTAAGCAGTCTCAGAAGGATGTGAGTTGTAGAGGTAATTAGAAGACGAAGAGTCTTGCACAGATCAGAGCAGAGTGGAGAGCACCATGGAACCAGTCTTCTGACTGAAAACTACAACAACAAGAACTCTAAAATTTTTGGGCAACCAGTGATGAAACAATACACAGTAAACTTATAGTTTGTATCGATTCTCCTTAGAGTTCTCTCGCGCGCCTTGCCTGATTTATACATAGCCTCGTCACGTATATTTTGCACTGTTACATAACAATTTAGACCCCGAAATACAGATGAGGCACCTTATCTGGGAGACAACAGTCACGTTTTAGGCATCAATTATGACAGATATTTTAGACAGGGTTGATGTTATGAAACTTGCCGTAACGATTGTGCATGTGTGTGTCTGTTGCGTGTTATTTTATGTATTATAAAGCTATTTGCATGTGGAAACATTGAATGTTTGGGTTCCTTGTCGTTTTACACCAAATGTTTTACAATGATCGAGTTAAGATCGTTGAAAGTCGCTGCAAGAACTGTTGGATCACTAGTGCAAGTTAGATGAGTGTTGCCCATATCTTTATAGATTTAAAAAAAATGACTGAACAGTTTTGAATATTTTAATTAGATTGGAATCCATTTGATCCCAATGTGTGCAGCCAACACTGAATTGGGACCATGGAGAAAGGACAATCGTTCGCGAAATCCGTCGTTTTATTACCGTAGATCTAGTTTTCAACTATCACATTGTCATCTTCAGTGCATATAACAGTTAAAATTAGTCCAAAGTGTCACGCAGTAAACAATATTGGTTGATGTAGAGCATAAATGACTCTAAAGGTTCAAGTTAGGCTCCAGTGTGCTCCAAATGAACCAATGTAGTTTATTACGTGACACTTTGGACTAATGTCACCTGTTTTATAGGCACTGAAGACGACTACGTAATTGTTTAAATCTAATTGTGGTGTAATAAAATGACTGATTTAGAGACCGACTTGTGGAATTTTCTCTATTTCGACTTTTCAACCTGGCACAAAACTTAGATGTTTCTGATACTTTTGAACATGGTGACAATTTAGGTAAGAAATCAGGTCGTTTGGATACCTTTGAACATGGCAACATAATGGCCAATAGCGCAAGAGAGATAATTGTACCAGCTTGAATACTTTTAAAATTTACTGCCAACTTAGGAGAATGATCTGGTTCTTCCAACTTTATTGCTTAATTTCCTGTCAAAGTCATCTTGCATTTTAGAGTTTCTTTCCACTACCATCATGCAATTTGTTTTTTAAAATTTCCCACATATGCCCTCTTGCATTATTGAATTGCCCATCACCGCCATCTTGGATTTTTCCGCCGTTGCAGCACTGACTGGCTGCAGCCTTTCAAACTGTATGCTATTAAAATTTAAATATCAATTTTGATAAGTTACCAGCTTTAGCAACTCCTCGTTATCAGTTTTGTAAAGAACTCGCCTCTACCGCTGCGGAGGCCGAGTTGCCAGTGTTGTTACGGTGGGCCGAATTTGTGAGTTCGTGAAACGATTTCTGGTGCAGAACCCCACTACGATAATATCTCTCTGCCACTGACATACATCTGTGCCTTAGGGTCCGGTAACAGGATATGAGAGCGAAGGTTCTACAACACTCCAGCAAATTAAAAACAAAATCACACAAATGAGTTAAAAAGTGTTACTTATCTTTGTGACTTATTGAATAATGAAGTCTGCAACACTAAATGTAGAATAACACAAAAAAAGCCGCCAATGGCTAAGTGCAAATAATTGTAGATAAACTTCACAGTACATAGCAAATGCAATTTAAAACAACCGTCTCTTCACTTCGAAGAGTTCGCTAAACGACGTACCGTGTCTAAGTCAGCCCTGGACGACGATCTATAAACAAGTGGGCTCTTCTGTCCTCCGAGTAGGTTTCTGTCCATTGTCGTCCGGTCATTTGCGGATTGTAGTCGGCCGGCAATTTGGCGAGGTGAAGTCGACATCGTCATCCACAGAGCCGCCCGTGGCACAGGTGGAACTGGAGCAAGTGGCGAGTCTCTAGGGCACTGGCACCAGCTCACAGCTTTGCGCCTTTTGGCCAGGTTGTGTCTTGTTCTGTCGACACAGCACTAGCCTTCTTCAGTCAACCAGAACATCAACTAGACTTTCTTCCTTTTCCAGTTATCTTACAGTTATGTGTTATTCACACATAGTTTAGATTATTCGCTTGTGATGCAACCTAATTACTTTCGAGACATAACGCCTTGTATCACTCCACTTTGAAGAGACCATTATGTATTTACAGTGACACCACGAATACTTTTGCACCTTACTTTTGATTACATGTCAAGAGATAAGGACCCGATCTATTGGTCCTTTACCACTTTCTGTACCGAGTTACCAATCTGATCGGAGTCCCTTTAACTAATCTTGCTGTTTCTCTTTATATTATAGCCATCTAAATTCAAAAGTTCAAGATGACAGTCTGGCAATGCAACATAACTTACTTTTTTTTCTGCTCATTCCTTCTTCGGTAGTAATTATGGGAAATTTCCTGTGTAGCAGATATTTCTTACTTTGTTGCTCCTACACTTTTACTGTTGTACCATTCGATGCTGTATCAACATTGCCGGATTTAATTGATCAACTGTATCTTCCATAGTAGCCTCTTCTTCCTTGCTTTCTCGTTTCGGGTAAGCTTTTCTGTACTGTACTTCCTGTTCCCTCCATCTACAACACATAATTGGAACTTCCTTCCGCAATTCTATTGTCCGATGCTATATTTAATCTTTCTGCTCAAGAAGTCAAATATTTCTCCTTTTATATCTTATAAATTCCCTTACTTATATCTCTCATTCATTCGATTATTATTTTTGGAACTTACCCTTTAATTTATTACTAAGAAATTTTCGCTCTTTACCCCATGCAGTCTTCTATTAACTAGGCGATAGACGTAATTCATGAGTTATTCAAGCATTTCATGTTGTCTCTCTGATCACCTGACGTTGTTTCAGTATCCTCTTTCATACATCTCTGAATCATTTAAATTCAGTGTGACATTAGCCTGCCTTATTTTCACGTACTACCTCCCAGTTCACAAACCCCAGAGCGGTATAAAGCTCATCCCAAAACCCTACCCTGAACCATCGCCACCTTAAACCAAAGTGTGTGCCAAATCACGCACGAACACAGCGAGAATTCACGGGATTACAAGTAATTTAAAATGGATCGCCTTATATATATATATATATATATATATATATATATATATATATATATATATATATATATATGTAAGTAATATGTAGAATACAATGTAAGAAAGGTCGATGAAAAACAGAATCATTATCACTAGACAGTTTTTTTTTATATAGGGAGAAACCTTTTCACCTTCTTACATGGAAAAACGAGGAGATGTGTTGATAAACGACAAAGAACAACGAATGAAGAATGAAATCATGCAACAGTGAAGCGGGAGTAATAGGTGTACAGCAGGAGTATACACACATCGGTAGAAAAGGGATTTCAAATCTAATGGGTTGTTCACACATGTAATTTGCGTGGTTTCCCTGCACGTCTAGCAAATGCTGTGTCGCTTTCATACAGGCAAACCGTCTTACTTACTTTTTCAGAGTGAGATGAAATATCGTCTGAGAGGAAACATGGAAGTAGAACCGACAAACACTCCATATGTGGTGAGACAGAGAGAAAATCAAACAATGTATGAACAATTAAATAGAAAAATCAAGGATGTGGAAAAAATGTTGGAAATTATTAAGTTTGCATTATTAAGTTAGTGGCATTTCCGCTACAGCATCTAGGAGCAGTTAACTAGTAAACAGCTGAAGCAGTACGGCTGACGCATGGAAAACATATTTTTTTGCGCCTCGTGTGTCATCTCTTTAAGATTCTTCTATTCGGTAATCATCTCATTAATTCCCTTCAGTATAAATTAAGGTGCAGTTGTGGATTTCCGTTTAAGAAAAGATATATTTAGCTTTTTCTTTCTTGTTTTTGTTAATTAAAATGTTTTTATTAACTCACAACAGCCAGATTTCAATTTTGGCCTACTTTAAACGGGCCATATTCGTATGAATCATCGCCAATCAAGTGCCATAGTTAGTATTTACGATTTTGCATACTGCAAAACTACGTAAAATTGGTGTCAAGCTGAGGTTAGATCAGTAATCAGTACAGATGAGACGTTAAATGGTTACGTTTTGTATTCTCTTGTGGAAATTAATATACAGACATCACAAACACATGAAATACTTTCACCATCATTTCGATGATGAAATGAAATGATCATACCGAATTGTTGGCCTGGAGACCCCATTCGGGGTGTTGGGCAGCCGAAATTGCCTTGTTAGCCTTTTTAGCTGACGCCACTTCGGAGACCTGCGAGTCAATGATGATGAAAGACACACAACACCCAGTCATCTCGAGGCAGTTAAAAATCCCCGATCCCGCCGGGAATCGAACCCGTGACCCCGTGCGCAGGAAGTGAAACCGCAAGACCACGAGCTGCGGACTATTCCGACGATGAAACGCTGTAACGGGCTGCTTTATAGAGTGCTTGGTCGGAAATGACATCAGACGATATGCAGTTAATGTATACAGCATAATGAGTAACTGAACTCTATCGCTTTGTGCATCCACCACTGAACAATGAGTTAGAGACTACAGGAGGCGCCGAAGTACTAAGGTGGCTCCTTCTGAAAACGTAAATATATCGATTTTTCAGCAGGAGCGACACTCGGAAACAGTGGAATCGGTGGTCGTTCGATAGGCTGAGTACCCTATTCTTGAATGAAAATGATGATATTTTCAGTACTCAGCGTAAAGAGGTAATGAAGAACTTCGGAATACTCTCAGGAGCCATCCACTGCATGGCCGAAATATTGCTTTATTGGGTTTCGTAGCAAATTTGTTTTGCTACACATGGTGAATGTTAGTGCTCAAAAATTTTCGTTGCTTCCTTCGTGGTTCCACAATATACTGCCTGAAAGTATATTCATTTGGTACGTGTTTTTCAAGCATAGTACTGCGAGAAGTCTCTAGTTTCCGTTATTTGAGCATCTTTGCCACTGGGGTGTTATTCATCGTCTGCTGGCTCAGCTAAAGAGCCTTGCACGCGAACACACGCGTGGGGTAGAGATCTGCGCTAGGTCTGGGTTAGGACGGTAATAACTGGCGTGAGATGGTTTTATCGGACAATTTAACGTGCTGCTAGAGTTTTTACGTTCGCAGATGCACTTGCTTCACGGATGCCGTTCGCTGTGTAATGACTGCCGCTACTGTGCTCTCTGCCTCCGTGAGCTGATTAAGGTAAGGCGTAAGAACGCCTTTGGGCGTGCCCGATCTATAATAGTTTGTAATATGCTTAGAACAGATAGCAACGTTGCGAGTTATTTTTAATGTCATTTTTTATGATTAGAAAATCGTGCTTTCCGCTTTACAATAGTTGCGTTGATCTTAGTGTTACGTTGGATAAGACCATTTGGACCGTTGCTCAATTTCGAATAGAAGCTTATCATCAGAATTAATTTATTTGCGACTCGTATTACAGTCTTTCGGTGCAAGCACCCACTGATGTGATTTGATATGTTTATGTAGTGGCGAAGTGCTGCCGTGGAAATTTACGGATGACTAATGAGCTCTCGTCACAAAAATAATAAGGAAATTGTGTCATCCCTTTCCTTTTGAGAGTTTATATTTCATGCCCAAATCTTTTGACGAAGATGGTTGACAAGTTCCTTGCGGTGAGCATTTTCGTGATAGTTATACATTCACTGCGAAATTTTATGAGAAAATCGGTCTTTGTAAGCTGCACATTACTTTTTTTATTTATGCATCCATAGACGTTTTGCCTTTTTAACAATGCAAAAGATATTCGGATGTGTGTGAATTTTTATGGGACATAACTGCTCAGGTCACCAGTCCCTAAGCGGAAACACTATTTAACGTAAATTATCCTAAGGACAAACACACACATCCACGCCCGAGGGAGGACTGGAACCTCCGCCGTGACCATCCTCACAGTTTCATGACTGCAGTGCCCCTGACCGCTCGGCTAATCCCGCGCTGATATGAAACATTCCTGGCAGATTAAAACTGTGTGGCGGACTGAGACTCGAACTCGGGACCTTTGCCTTTCGCGGGAAACTGCTCTACCAACTGAGCTACCCAAGTACGACTCTTATCCCAATTTCACAGCTTTTCTTCTGCCAGTACCTCGTCTCCTACCTTCCAACTGCTGCAGAGTGAAAATCTCTTTTTGGAAACATCCCCCAGGCTGTCTCCGCATTATCATTTCTTTCAGGAGTGCTGTGAGACCGGCCTACTTGGGGAGCTCAGTTGGTAGGGCACTTGCCCGCGAAAGGTAAAGGTTCCGACTTGGAGTCTCGGTCCGGCACACAGTTTAATCTGCCAGGAAGTTTCATATCAGCGCAGACTCCGCTGCAGAGTGAAAATCTCATTCTGGATACAAATTCTTACATTAACAAATTTCTTATTTAAAATGCTCACACGAACAGTTATAGAGTTTCAATGTGCCGAGTTCAAATCATGGACGTAAACAAGTGAAATTTAATTGTGATTTTACAACATACTTCTAGCGCTGTCTTGAATACGTACGTGTGCTAGGCGCTAGAGGAGACCAGAGAGGTTGATTGCCGGACGACTTTTAATATGATGACGCGTGAGGAAGTAACAAAAGATAACTGGGCACTCAGTGAAACTCCAAAACATATCCGACAGCAGCGACAGTAATTAGTTTCGACCATCAGGCTTTATATCCTCCCCGGAATGTGGCATATGCGCGGGCTGTCTGCCCATACCCCTACTCCCTTTCAGGCCGCACTTTTGATAACGCAAACATGCCTGGTGTCAAAACACAGTAACCGCCAGTGTTGCCGTCACCTCTGTCGCACATTAGGTCCATATTTGACGCAGCGGCGACTCCACGTGCTGGTGTATTGAGCGCGGGGCAAAAATAACGCGTAATACAGAGATGCCGCCGCTGTGTGTGGCGGGACAGGACAGGACGAGCGGAACGGTCGATGGAACAAAGCGAGCAGCCGCCACCAGACAGACACAGGTACAAGCGTGCCGTACAGCCGAGGCCGCCGCTGCCGCCACGGGCAGCGCCACCGATAAAGCTGGGCACGTCGAAGCGTGATACTTGTCCGACAATGCCGTTTCGGATCACTGCTTCTGACATCCTCATCACAATAAAACGTCTACTAATGGTCAACTATTCCTGGGCACAGACTGTTGTTAGAGTGTGAGCGTTGTAGTACTGTAGGATACGTAATTACTGAGAGCACTAAAGCACTTGAGTGCCAGTGTATACCTAGATCAGAATAACGAAGGGACTGATGGTCGACTACGGAAAGCGGCGATGTTTGCAGGTCGCCTTGCTCAGCGCGCGCGATCTGCCTGAGACAATTCTGAATCAGTTCAACCGCTCCCCGTCAACGAGCTTTTAACAGTTTGTTTAACTAGATGATAACAGCCTTATCAGTTTTCTATTCATTTTCACCAGTTTCAATGTGTCATGTAAAATAAACAAACTGCAGAGAGCGAGCCGGCTTTGGTGGCCGAGGGGTTCTAGGCGCTTCAGTCAGAAACCGCACGACTGCTATGGTGGCAGGTTAGGTTCGAATCCTGCCTCGGGTATGGATGTGTGTGATGTCTTTAGGTTAGTTAGGTTTACGTAGTTCTAAGTTCTAGGGGACTGACGACCTAAGATGTGAATTCCCATTGTGCTCAGAGCCATTTCAACCATTTTTGAGTAACATAGCACAGCACTAAAACAAGTGACATTGTTACGTTACCGATCTGAAGCGTCGTTAGTAGCGGACTGTGGTAGTTGGCCCCTGAAGCACAATGATAAGGCAACACTGAACAGAGCAGAAGAGAATCTGTGACCGACCTTATTTACTGTTGGGTTTAGTCTCTTGTTTCACTCTTCACCTCAGAGTAGCGTTATTTGTAGGAATTGTTCCAGTCTCTGTACTCCATAAGGTCTGAAACGTCTATAGCTCCCGATGAAACCATGAGAATTTTTCCCTGTTCTTGCAAGACCTACCATGCTTTCCCGTTTTGCCAGTATTTCTGATATATTACTTTCTCCGTCGATTGCGTGAAAAAACAATTACTTATCAGTCCACATAATTTTCAAAACCCTTTTACAACATTTCATCTCCAGTTCTTCGTTTCTCTTCTTTTCAGCTTTCCCAACAATTCGCGATTATGAATTGTACAATTATATGCTTCAAACGCACATTCTCCGAAATAGTTCCCTCAAGTTAAGGACTATGTTTTACACTCGTAGACTTCGTTTAGTCAGTAATATACTACTTACCTGTGCTTCGTCCGTTTCCCGTTACTCTACTTCCTAGGTAGCAGACTTTATTAATTTCACACACTTCGAGGACATCGATTTTGATGTTACGTTTATCGCTATTCTCATTACTTTCATTTTCCTTCGGTTTGCTCTTAGCCTCTACCCATTACACTCTTCAGTCCATTCATCAGGTTCCCAGTTTAATGTGATCAGTGAATCTTATGATTAATATTTCTTCACCCTGAATTTTTATCCCACTCTTGACCCTTTGATCTCCGCCGTAGCCTCTTCGATGTCTAAATTCCACAGTAGAGGCGAAAACCAGCAGACATATCTTACACACATGTTATCAGAGATTTTCGGTCTTGGTCCTCCATTCTTATTGTTCTCTCATCAGTACTGTCAATATTTAAGTTACCCCTCGTTCTGTGTAACTTACTACCGTTTTTCTCAAAAGTTCGAACACCTTGCACGGTTTTACATTATGTATTTCTACAAATCTCACGAATGAGTCTTGATTTTTCTTTAGTCTTCCTTCCATTATCCATAGTAGCTTCATAAGTGTCTCTTGTGCGCCTATTATCCTATGTGGTCTTTGTGTCTGTCCTCTAAGCAGCCAGCTATCAAACACTTAATTGCACTGATGCAGATATACATGCTGTGCGGAGATGTGTGTAAGAGGCGTGTCCTTACTATGCGTTTATTAGTTGGCCTACCGCAGTCCTACGTGTATTACGTGTCCGTGATTTCACTTTTGTGTTTCAGTACGCCCACTGCAAAAAAAGATTACACAATACTGCAAAACAACAATAGAACTTCACAGTGGCCGTTTCAATTCGAGAACTTAAATAGTTGCTGAGACATAGAAATTTAGTTAAAACTCGAAATTTTGCGTATTGAATGAGGAGAAACGTCTTGGTACACTGGTATGATAATGTATACAAATCATAGAACATCTAGGAAAACACCGTACCGTGAAGTTACCAGAATACAATGTGCAACCGCAAATGAATGATGTATGGTAGAAAAAACATTTCGGAACATGCTGTTTCATTTCGTGTTGGTTCGGGTTAATAAATCAGAGGTTACACGCAGTCAAAATTAATAGTGGAGTAGGTGAAGAGAGGACGTGAAAATGAAAATTTTCATCTGTATTGAAACAGTAATTGAAGAAGTATGAATGAGTTTGTATCTAAGATTCTGTAATTATGTAGTTGCTCTCGTGCAGTGAATGAACGACGACTTGTAAAAAAAGCCAACATTTACGTCGAGAAGCTGATATATGTACTTCGGTGCGCTGAAAACGTGAAGACATTTTTAGTTTATGTTTATCTGTCATGTTTACTGTTCCAGCGTAACAACAAGCGCCGGCACGACTAGAAGAACAGAAGAGCAGAGAAGGCTGTGAGATTACGTCAGCCTATAGTACGCTGACTAGGAAGACATCACGACAGGAGCGGAATGTAGGCCAAGAGAATATAAACACTGCTCCGCCTAGTCGCGGGCAGAGGAAGACAAGCCGTCACGCGAAAGCTGCAGCACTGACACGTGAACTGTAATATTCGCTTGTATTGAAATTGTATACAGCGAAGGATATTGATTATTTACATGTCACCATTTCCTTGCTACTCACGTTTGTGAATACACAAAGTTAAGTATTGTCAATTGAGAACTTCCTGACAGATTAAAACTGTGTGCCGGAACGAGACTCCAACCCGGGACCTTGGCCTATCGCGAGCAAGTGCTCTACCAACTGAGCTACCCAAGCACGACTCACGACCCCACCTCACAGCTTCATTTCTGCCAGTACATCGTCTCCTACCTTCCAAACTTCACAGAAGCGCTGCTGCGAACGTTGCAAAACTAGCCCTCGTGGAAGAAAGGCCACAGCCTGGCAAAAGAGGTCCTGTGAAGTTTGGAAGGTAGAAGATGAAGTATTGGCAAAACTGAAGCTGTGAGGACGGGTCGTGAATCGTGCTTGGGTAGCTCAGTTGGTAGCTGGCACGGTAGCTCAGCGTGTTCAGTCAGAGAGCTGGTTGGCCTCTGTAATACAAAAACTGAGTGAAAGGGTGAACAACGAACTTGAACGGATGTCGTGTGACGTCCGCAACGACCAAACACAAAAAGTTGGTAGAGCATTTTCCCACGAAAGGCAAAGGTTCCGAGTTCGAGTCTCGATCCGGTACACAGTTTTAATCTGCCAGGAAGTTTCATATCGGCGCACACTCCGCTGCAGAGTATAAACCTCATTCTGGATTGTCAATTTAACTTACTGTAATAAATTCCATTAATATGATTTGCTTGAACTGGTGTCTACCGATCCGTGATAACTGCTTCGTGGGCACCCTATATTAGACGAGTGGGCAGGATACTACATTTAAACAATAGATTTCGACAAATTATGCAGATTCATTAAAAGCTTATTATTACTCAAGTGGGTGAAGTCTGCAGTTATCAAGGAGCAGCTGCAACGCTCATTGGCTCTAGTTTGTGTCGTCCAACGAATGAAGAGGCCAATTCCGCATTATAGAGCCGGTAGACTGACGAGGCGATGCAAAGGATGGAGGAGTCGGTATCTAGTTCAGACAGTGTGTGCCACTGATGGCTCTGAAAATGTCACATATTGAGTAAAGCAGTTTGTTGAGAAACAGTGTCATAGAGGACAGAATAAAGCGGACGTTATCGTTAATATATTCTGGTGAGCAAAACCTGGGAACGAAAGTCACTTTCGTGTGGTGTGGCAGTGCCAAGTAAAGTAACTCGATGAAACTTCGGCCTTACATAGAAAACACTACTACTGTGTAGTACGGTAGACAACTGAGTGGAAAACGCAATGAAAGCAACAGATGTGACATTTGTATTTACAGATATAAAGTGCAATAAAGTCACCGCGAGTCACTATGGTGCCTCGGACAGTGATGACCACGGACGACACACAGTGCCCCCATGATTACCACATGGGTGCTAAGGAGTTCGTGTGGTAAGGCGTTCCATTCTTCCACCAGTGCGGCTGACAGCTGCTGAGCGGTTGGTGGTGCGTATGGGCGTGTTACAGTACGTCTTCCCAACGGATTTCACACTTGTTCCGTAGGACTTGAGTCTGGTGAACTGGCAGGGCAGTCCGTCTTCGCAGTTCGATGCGGCAGCGCGTTGTCCTCCATAAGAATGAAGTCAGGACTGAATGTTTCTCGCAAAGGGCGGAAATGGGGAAGGAGTACAGTGGCCCAGTAATGCTGACCTGTCACTGTACCGCGTTCAAAGATTTGGAGGTCAGTAGGGCCTAGAAAACCCATGTCACCCCACACCATGACAGTTGGAACACCAAAACGGTCATGTTTCACAGTGTTCCTGGGCGCATTACATGTTGCCACCTCTCGCCATCTGAGGTATGTAAGCACCCAGGAACACTGTTGTTCATGGATGTTTTGGTGGCCTAGGTGTTACGGTTTGGGGAGGCGTAATTTTCTGAAAAGAAACACGCCCCCCATAATCGGCCAGATCCCAGACAGCCAGCTCCACACCTTGCAGTAGAAAGAAAAGCTTCGAACAGTTACTACAAACTGTTTTTGCTACTAAGTGTAACTTGTTTCCACTATTAGACCAGTAAATATTTATTTCCTAACTTCAGATTCTTATATATCCTCATTAGGAATGTTAATTATGATCCCAAGGATATGAAGATCCTATACAGTGATGGTACCATAAATAGTTATCTTTTACTCCTTCTTCCGTGCTTAATGTTTTAGGCTTAAATGTCTCCAAGCACTATGTGACTTAACATCGCCGCGCGGGATTAGCCGAGCGGTCTGGGCGCTGCAGTCATGGAGTGTGCGGCTGATTCCGGTGGAGGTTCAAGTCCTCCCTCGGGCATGGGTGTGTGTTTGTCCTTAGGATAATTTAGGTTAAGTAGTGTGTAAGCTTATGGGCTGATGACCTTGTTAGTTAAGTCCCATAAGATTTCACACACATTTGAACATTTGAACTTAACATTTGAGGTCATCAGTCCCCTAGACTTATAACTACTTAAACCTAACTTACCTAAGGACATCACACACATCCATGCCCGAGACAGGATTCGAATCTGCGACCGTAGCAGCAGAGCGGTTCCAGACCAAAGCGCCTAGAACCGCTCGCCCACAACGGCCGGCTATGGCTTAATCTCGTAGTCTCCACAAAATACATTTCAATTTCTTATGCTTCCTTACATATCTTGTAGTCGCTGTTTAGCACGTTAACGCTAACTTGTTAGCTCTTTCGTTGTCCATCAACTGATTGTGTCAGTTACAATTGTTACTACGTCCAATAAATCGACTTTCATATGATTCTTCCTCTAGAACGTAGCAAATATTTTCATATTTTATTTCGTATCCTTGCGTATCCCTCTAGAAATTTTCACAAAAAAAAATTATTTCTGACTACCTTGACGTTTATACTGTAAGTACTTCATATTCAATCTGGTAAAGAGGAGCTGGATCGCCCGTGGATTTTAAAACAACTTAGTATTAATTCTTAGGTGTTCTTCCTTATTAATCCATTAACGATAATGCTATCAAATACAGTAAGTTTTACTTCTAGATTATTACTGCTCTCAACGTCAGTTTAGTACAAGAAGCAGCTGAAACCTGAACATAGCTGATACAAGCCATTCTTCCTCTTTCTTCCTCTTCTAGGGCCTATCTGTTTTGGAGGTTGATAAACATTATAGCCATACCACGTCTGCTTAGTCTAAAGACTTCCTCACTCGTATGTGAAGTTCATGTCTGCACGTTTGCGAGGAAGATGTTCTTCCTCTTACTAGTCACCTTTCACCAGGTATCTTTAATGAATAATGTTGTAGAGCGGTTTATATGATTCCATTCCACATTACATGGCATAGATATTGTAGTTTTCTTCAGTTCGCTGTGTTTGCTTATTTTGCGTCAAATACCTATGACATTCTTATCATAATCCTGTACTGCAACGTCTCCAACGCCTCAACTCATGTAACCCGATGCCTCTGCCAAAAACCAGGTCTCAGCTCCATGGCATAGGATGGGACGTTTGCTACAGCGTAGAAACCTTAATTCAATTCTGTTTCGAATGAAAGGTGATGGCACTTGCACGCATTTGTCATTTTACAAAACATAGCTCTGACTTTATGTGGTCTTTAATGTGTTGCGAGGTATCCCATTGGTGGTTAATGTTTTTTTCCGGATACGTTAATTTGTTTACTTGTCCGATATTTTTATCGTAATATGTAGATCACTGTTTGGTGTGTCTTTCTTGCTCACGATCACTAACTTTGTTTTACTTGTTGAAACAATGTTAATCACTTGCGTAAGAGACATTTTCTTTTCCGGTTTCAGGCACCTAATGACCTTCTTCAGAAAGTTACCATTAATGCATTACTTATGAATGTCAAAAATAGGACGCATGCAGCAGACTGCGGTAGTGATGTGGTTCATAGTGCCTGTGCAACTGGTTGGCGATTATTTCAACAAGCAGCTATACAGTAACTGGTGGTGGACAAAATACAAAATTTTAGTTCATTTATGTCGATTTTTAGAGCCTGACTCTCAACTTCTTTTGTATATTGAGGATGTAAGATATTAAAGATTATAGTGGCTGGACAAAAATATGACACAACCGCGTGTAATCCATGCTTGTACTTAAATGCATACGCTAGGAAAGCCTGCAGGTTGCGCTGTTGTATTTGGCCACGAACGGCACCTGTGAATTGTCCTCGGCACGTTGCAAGGGTGGTGGCCGAGGAGGGTTCTGTGTAGATGCGAGTGCACTATGTCGGAATTAAGCGAATTGCAACGTGGGCAAACAGTCTGTACTCGTTTGGTGGGTGCTTCCATGACCAAGGGAGCCGAAGCTTTTGGTGTCCAAAGAGGAACCGTATCGAAGACTTATACTGCATACAGAGAAAGCTAAAGAAACATCATCCGTTAAGAGAGAACGCGGGCGGCCGCGCGGGATAGCCGCGTGGTCTGGGGCGTCTTGTCACGGGTCGCGCGGCTTCCGCCGTCGGAGGTTCGAGTCATCCCTCGGGCATGGGTATCTTTGTTGCTCTTAGCGTAAGTTTGGTTCAGTTAACTTAAGTAGTGTGTAAGCCTAGGAAACGATTATCTAATTACTTTGGTCCAATAGGAACATACCACAAATTACCAATTTTCAACAACGCGGACGAAAATGTGTGTGAGTTACGGTGATAGGCTGTTATTGGAAATGATTGCAATGAAAAATGTGAGAACGACAACAGGAAGAGTCAGTGTAGAAACTAGTCAAACTTGCGAACCCTGTCAGCAATAAAACAACACGGAGCTCCAGAAGCAAGGAATTGCAGGGAGAGTTGGAAATCCAAAACCACTCATCAGTGATATAAATACCTTTAGCACGAAAATGAGGTGCCGAAGCGCCACAAAACCTGGACTCTGGCGCTATGGAACATCGTCGGTCCGTCGAAGGTATATAATATCACACTGTTTTCAACTTCTGGCTGGGTTTACAGCCCTACAGTGCTACACGAGAAGTTCGGTGAAAATTTAGGCAACCATATCCCATGGTAATCATGTTTACTCTGCAAGATATCATTACTGCTAAGGGGAAATTGGCTAATTAATGTTTGTTCCCCAGGTTCGATACTGTGTTGCAAGACGACAGGGCACCTATCCACACAGCTCTCATCGTCCAGGGCTGGCATTGAGAGCACACCATAAATTGTAACATCTCCCCTGGCCACCAAGGTCACCAGATCTCACTACTATACAGACTTTGGCATCTACTTTGGAGACACAGCCACCATCATTACCTGACCGTGCCACTGGTATCAAAAATAGTCGGATAAGATTCCCTTTGAAGACACACAACCCATTCCGAGGTGACTGAATTTGTTTTTGAAGAGCTGCAGGTTTGCTCCACTGTACTGGGCATGCGTTGTGTTTTTCGTGTTTCCATGTTTCTTCCCGACACGTACAGTTAAGCTGTCAGTACATATTACAACATAATCAACATTGTGGATATTATTCAACTTTTCTCCATTCAAGACGATTCCTTCTTCGATATTTTCAAAGGCTTCCTTATACGTACCGGTACACTAGATGATCAAAAGCATCCAGACTACCCCAAAAACATACGTTTTCCGAATTAGGTGCACTGTGCTGCCACCTACTGCCAGGTACTACATGTCAGCGACCTCCATAGTCATCAGACATCGTGAGATAGCAGAACGGGGGGCTCTGCGGAATTGAAGGACTTCGAACGTGGTCAGGTGACTGGGTGTCACTTGTGTCACATGCCTGTACGCGAGATACCCACGCACCTAAACAACCCTAGGCCCATTGGTTCCGATGTGGCAGTGAAGTGCTAACGTGAAGGGACATGTACAGCACATAAGCGTACAGGCCGAACTCGTCTGTTGACTGACAGGGACCGCCGACAGTTGAAGAGAATCGTAATGTGTAATAGGCAGACATCTATCCAGACCATCACACAGGAATTCCAAACTGCATCAGGGTCGATTGCAAGTACTATGACAGTTAGGTGGGAGGTGAGAAAAGTTGGATTTCATGGTCGAGCGGCTGCTCATAAGCCACACATCACGTCGGTAAAGGCCAAACGACTCCTCGCCTGGTGTAAGGAGCTTAAACATTGGACGAGTAAACAGTGGGAAAACGCTGCGTGGAGTGACGAATCGTACACAATGTGGCGGTCGGATATCAGGATTTGGGTATGGCGAATGCCTGGTGAACGTTATCTGCCAGCGTGTGTAGTGCCAACAGTAAAATGCGGAGGCGTTGTTGTTACGGTGTGGTCGTGCTTTTCATGTAAGGGGATTGCCTTGATGTTTTAAGCACCTTCTTCCTTCCACTGTTGAGGAGCAAATGAACAATTCGGGGATGGCGATTGCATCTTTCGGCTCGATCGAGCACCTGTTCATAATGCACGGCCTGTGGCGGAGTGGTTACACTACGATAACGTCCCTGTAATGTACATGCTTATACAGAGTCCTGATCCTGTAGAGCACCTTTGGGACGTTTTGGAACGCCTACTTCGTGCCTGGCGTCACCGTCCAAAATCGATACCTCTTCTCAGTGCAGCAATACGGGAAAAATGGACTGCCATTCACCAATAAATCTTCCACCACCTCATTGAACGTATGCCTGCGAGAGTGGAAGCTGTGATCAAGGATAAAGGTGGGCCAACACATGTTGAATTCCAGCATTACCTATGGAGACTGCCATAAACTTGTAAGTAATTTTCAGCCACGTGTCCGGATACTTTTGATCATATAGTGTATATTGTGAATCAGCATTAATCACCATTGGCGACGAAATACAGCCATGTGTCTCTTTACGCCACAGCTTTAACGCTTTAGACTTCCATTACAATTATCCCATTATCTTATTCTTACCCTTGTTAACACATCACGTACAGGAAGCCACATACATAAAATATTCACATTATTTACGTCTTTACGCGTATATTGCTTCAAATTTAGCGTAATGTTACTAGTATTTGTATGTAGACGAAATTAGAGATCTTCAAGTTTATTTAACTTTCGTCAGACCACATTTATTTATATTTATTATAACATTCCTCTCCCTAAACTAGTTTTTTTGTACTTATATTTGTTGAAACACTTCTCTCCCTCAATTGGTTTTATGACTCTTATTAATTAGCTGGGACACACGCAGGTACTAATTTCACTCTGGTTACGTTGTAAAATATGCAACGGTTTATTTCTGTCACTATCACCTGTGGGTCAGAGCTTCCGCTCAGCGAGTCCAACGCCGCGCGCGCACGCCGCTGGAGAAACGCATACGGCGGCCGCGAGCTCTGGGTGGGCGCTTCGCGGACTGCGGGAGAAGCAATGCATTCCAGCAGCAGAAGACTTTTTCCCGGTAGACCGATCAACTTCGCTGTATCACCCGAACGAGGACGGCGCTGCGGCCACTCCTGGGTAAGCGTCGGGTTCCGACGGCTGTGGGCCCGTGTATTCAGAGAGGAGGGCACTTGTTCTTGAGAAGCTACCACATCGTGTATCGAACTAAAGTTATTCTTGCATTGCTTGGAAGCAGTTTCAGTGTAAAATTCTGACTCATAGATAATGTGTTGAATCAGAAGGAGAATGTATTATTTTCCATGTTTCGTGATTCATGAGCAAGTGAAGTTAGAACATTTTGTAATCCAACTGTGAGGCTGGTGTCAGTGGCCGATAGTCAATGCCTGGTCTGAGAAAGCCTTATGTGCTCTTTAAAGCATTTCTTGGTCTTTTCGAGTATCATCACTTTCAAAAGCTCAGTGCTTCCTGAGTTTATTTATTGTTCGGCTGCGTTCAACTAGTATTTTCATGGACCTGTCCTGCCTAAACGCTACTAACTCTTAATAAGATTTATTAATGTAAAACAATTTATTTATTATTAAAAACTTCCTTAAAAGTCTATATCACAGTATGCCAAGTTTTAAGAGACTTCTTTGACACACTTTAAATGCTTCTGGCTCACTGGTTTCTCAGTTATCAATTAAGTACAAGGTTAATAAGAAAATCACTCTACCTAGTAGAACACTTATGTTCAAGGTTTGATTTAAGGATTTATGTCAATATTAAATTGTGATCAAAGTTTTACACACACCTCTCGATCTCAGTACAACTCCTAAAATTGTTAGAAAATTCTTTAGCAAAACTACTGAATTATAATACAGATCTTTACTGGAGTTGAATAGGTCGCTTCAGAAAAATCATACAGCCGGTGAAACATTACTTTCTTACTGTAACTGCTCACTAGACACGTGACGGATTTAGTTTCTTGAAGCGACCTATTCAGCTCCTGTACAGTACTTCATTGTAATACAACCATGATCACCTGACTCCTACGAGATTTCAAGTATCATCTATAAAACTATTAAAGTTATTTGAGTTTTTACCAGATCTTATTCTCGTTCAAGAATAAATGCACCAAGAGAAGTTTCTTCCCCTTTGGACTTAAATCTGTCACTAATCAGTAACGGTTTCTTTAAATCATTCGAAACCTGCCATTCGTTAATTCTGTATTTTTACTGTCTAAGAGTTGGCTTTGTTTGGGGGAAGAGAGCAAACAGCGAGGTCATCGGTCTCATCGGATTACGGAAGGACGGGGAAGGAATTCGGCCGTGCCCTTTCGAAGGAACCATCCCGGCATTTGACTGGAGCCATTCAGGGAAATCACGGAAGACCTAAATCAGGATGGCCGGACGCAGGACTGAACCTTCGTTCTCCCGAATGCGAGTCCTGTGTGCTAACCTCTGCGCCACCTCGCTCCGTTTTTGTTGTCTAAGGAACTTGACGTTAATATGGGTATTTATTTATGGATGTGCTTGAGACTTCGAAAGCATGGGATTTATTTTCTGACTTATAGGCGTCTGTGTATACAGCATTTAAAGCGGCATGATTGGGGACATGAACAAAGGGCTTGTTTACTTCACTAACCTGAGAGAGAGTCACGTAGAACCGGTAGTTAGAAAAGCAACAAGGCCCACACCACCATCACCCAGCGTTTGGATTTGTGCTTTGTTTATGGACATGTGTGCCATCGTTGAATTTTTGGATTCTTTTAGCTATTATAGTGTGTTCAGCAGAACCTGAAGATTTATATATATAAGGAAACTGAAATCAGAATGTAATGAACAGTCATTCAAATCACAAAACAAATTTAATAAATCATTTTTTCGTAGCAATTAACATGAAAAAAAGCTCTGTAGAGAAGAGAAGCAATGTCTTTGAGACTATAATTCACATAGCGAAATCAGTAAACTCTTATATCCTTGCGGAGGAAGTCCGTGACGTAAAATTCCGAAAATGCGTCTACCACCAACCTAAAAAAAATTAACAGCGTCATTTGTTGGTTGTCTCTTGCATTATGTTGAGGTGACTGAACGCCCGACCCACTAAGCCGAGCAGGTGATTTTAGGTAAGATTTTACGTTACGGTACCATCAAGTTACCTGTGAAAAGCACATGAAAATGCATCTAGTAGTATTGAATATTAACGTGTTCAAACAGATAGACACGACAGCTTTAGATAAAGCGTTGAATCAAGATACATTTTCTTTTCATGACCCATTTCCCACTGCTACCCTCGGATTACCTGTGAAAACCCCGCGAAAAATCGTCCAATAGTTTTGGTTTTTGGTGTATTCAAACAGAAAGACAAAGAGAGACGACAGTTTTACTGCTTTATTATTAGTATACATATAGAGGGACGGTGGAGGTCTTCAGTCTGAAGACTGGTTTGATTCATTTCATCACACTAGTCTATCCCGTGCCAGCATTTTCATGTCCCCATGATAATAACTTCAACCTACATCAGTCTGAACCTGTTAACTGCGTACAAGGCTTGGTCTTCCAGCACAATTTCCACCCCACACTTTACTCAGTCACAAAACTGAACATTCCTTGGTCTTTTATCAATCTATCTAAATCTTCAGTCAAATTATGGCATAAATTTCTACTTTTCCCATTTCGAATTAGTATCTCCCCATTAGCTATTTAATCTAACTATTTAAGCTTCAGCATTGTTGTGTACTACCATATGGGAAACGCTTCTGTTTTCTTCTCTGGTCTTTTTATAGTAAGGGTTTCACTTCCATAAAAAAAACCTTCAGTAAAAACTTCCTGATATTGAAAATAAAGTTGTGTTCTATAATCTATGTTCACAAATGTCTTTCAGTAACTTTTTTTGCTGTCTACAGTCTCCATTTTACGTCCTCTGCACCTCTCACGATTACTACGCTACCCAAATAGCAGAATTCATCTATTTTTATTTCCTAATCTAATTATCTCATCATTTCCTGTTTCCAGTCTACAACATTGTCTTATTCTTATTTCATTTTCATTGATACCTTGAAGCCTCATTTCAGTACACAATCCATTATGATCTGCTTTTCTTTGAATCTTGCTCAAGTTACAGGTTGAATAATATTGTGGATAAGGTAAAAACTTCTCTCAGTACGTCTTACTGTCATCCTTTAATGTCCTTTGACTCTTATAACTGACATGTTTCTATACATATTTCAGAAAACTTTCACTCAATGTATTTTATGTCTAATACTTTCAAAATTACAAAGGCTGTATTCCACTCAACATTGTCAAAAGCATCCACAAAATCTACGAAAGTGGGATACCTATGTTTATCTTTCTTTAACTTATATTCCAGAGTAGCTCGCAGTGGTAGTATTCCCCAAACTGATCTTCTTGAGGTCTGTTTCTAACATTTCTCCATTAAACTAAATGTTTCCTGTCAGTATTTTACAGTCATGGATTATTGAAGCGATAGGTCGGTAATATGCACTCCTGTGAGTATTTGGTTTCTTTGGAATAGGACTGAGGGTATTTTGTCTGTCTCATTTAACTTCCACACTAAGTGGAGTACTTTTGTAGTGGATGAGTCTACCAAGCATTTCAACATTTCTTGGGAACTTCCATCTGATTCTTTGGTTTTCTTTCTAGTTTATCTTTCAGTGCTCAATCAAAGGACATATATTGTAATCCAGTTGCTCGAAACTGATTTCGTTACCATAGACGACAACCACGATTTATTTGGAGAATCCAGACGAAGATTTAAATCCCTGCGGGAAAGATATGTTCCTGGGTTGACGAGTCTTCTTAGTTGGGCAAGGAGTTTATTAAAAATCGGTCGTATCTTGCCATTACTATAACTAGCAAAATCATTAACCTACGTGACATTAATCTAGTCTTTTATGTCATTGTAAGAGACTTTCGGGAATTTTCTAGTATCTCGTTTCCTTCCTTTATTAACACATTTAATTTTCAACGTCCTCTTATAGCAATAGCACTGCATTTGAAACGTCTGCAGGATTTGCTTCTTCAACTCTGTCACGCTTTACGTTACCTTGCACATAGTGCTATATTTTTAGACACAGTTGCTGAAAAATCGGAACAATTACAGGCCAGAGAGTTACTTTTATAATTTATCTAAGGCCATGGTTAAGTAATGTAAAACTTTCTTAAAGTGTCAGTGACTGCAGAAATGATTCATTTTAACTGCTGAATAACATATGGCTGTGATCAAGGGGTATACTGCAAAACGTTGTGCATGTTGGACTTAAAAAATTCCATGACAGGTATACATGTCAGCCTCATTTCTGAGTGTTTCAACTATGTTATCATTTGTAGCATAAATTCCGACAAACCACTCTTCCTGCATCCTGTTTACCTAAGTCATTTAATAGTAAATAGTGTACAGTTACGGTTGTTTATTGAGATTTCTGTTGTAGATGGTAATATCATTAAACGGCTCAGATATGACGACATGTGTACATGTAGGAAGACTTTCTGAAGTCTAAAAAGTGCTGAAGCACAGTATTTTGCTCATACCATTTGATAATGTCCTTAGGGCCGTAATTGCAACAGAGAAAATGCATACTTTAGACCTTCCATGGCGACTATGACATCCTGACAATACTTGCTTAATGATACAGGTTCTTTACCATGCTCATGCTGTATTATATTATTTTCAGTGTATTTGTGTCTCTTGCTATTAGTCTCCAAATTTTGAGTGTCCTTAGGGTATTATTCCCGATTGGACTATTGTTGAACAGTACATTTCCGTAATTCCTATGTTAATAAGACTGACCTACCAGTCGATCTACTCAGTCATGTATAGATTGGACAGAGTAGTTCAGGGATAAGAAAATAAATTTTGGAAAACTATGTAAGGATGTAATTTCCTTTGGTATTACTTTATAGTTAAAGTTCTTTACTGGTAAGTGGGACATTCTTCAGTCAAGACATAGGCTACTGGGACGAAAGGCATTGCTCACGTACTCGACGTTCCTAATGTGGTTACAGTCTATGGAAGAATTCGTTCAATACAACGAACAAGCTTCCTTTTCCAAGGAACAGTTCCGTAATTCAGGGAAACGCAAAAATTCATCATCAGGTTGGCAAAACCAGGATATGAACGGCCTTCTTGGAAATACGAGTCCATTGCCTTACCACTCTGTTACGTCGCTCGGTCTTACAGTAGTAACATGATATTCTGAATGTGACGGTGTGTTGAAGCACAGCTATTGGTCAGCGACTGGCGAAGGCTCTAACACTGTTACCAGCAGCAGACAATACTATGGATTCGTTCTGAGGTTAGTTTTTTGGGGTCGGATACAATGTAATCGGCATTTCTTTCTCGATAACAGTCGTTAATAATTAAAGAAGGAATGTAACTCGACTGCAGCGAGCCTTGTGAACGGCAGAATAATACCACATTGTGAATCCAGAGTTTCAGCAGTGACTTCCAGAAATGTTGTAGCCGGGTAATTGGATGTCCATCATCTGTGCGACAAAGAAACGAATCAAGACACTGACCGGACAAGAATCGTGCTCCCTCACCACTTGTTGATCTCTGTTAGGCTTTATTATACTAATTGGAACAGAATAGAATTTGTGGACGGTGTGCCAACGATATTGTTTTACTTTGTTAATCAACTGTTTTCCTTTCAGGTGCTTCAGTAAATTATCATGTCAACTTAACAAATACAAATTTGAACGTACCTCTGATAATATAGGAGAGAGATACTGTTGAAACATTAACCACTACATCAAACAACATGTAACGATATTCTCCAGTTTATCATTAATATAATTTACAACAAAATGGAACTGAAGATTCATACTTTATTAATGGCAAACTCAAGAACTAATTAATGGGTTAGATGTGCTTTAACTTTCTGGAGACACAGATAAATGTTTCTAACTATGTATATTTCTTTATTTTTGAGCGGGGCTAGTTACGTACAGAGACACAGAGAGATCTTTTCTTTCTTTGCGCGTTTGCTTTCGGCCTCCGTCACACGACATGATCCAGTCCTGAGAACTAGCAGGAAGTGACGTCGCAATGGACAAGCATTCTGGACGATGACGGTTCAAATTTCCGTTCTGACATTCCGAGCTTGGTTATTCATGACTTCCCTGAAGCCCTTAAATAAATTATGGAACGATTACTTTGCAAAAGACATGACCGATTATCTTGCTCTCATTCCCTATTGCGTTCCGCCTCTTATGTTCTCGCCGCGGACGAGACATTAAACGCGAGTCCACCCATTTTCCCCTGGCAGTTGGGTAGTTGTCGCCGCACGCCACATAACGTGAAAAAACAGTACTGAAGAACTTCACCAATATAATAAAACTGACGTTGTAACGAAATAAATACTATCGCAAAATATCAAAAACACTTTATGACCGATTAATATGATCTGCGAATGTAACTGCAATCTCTGTTCCTTTTGAAAAAGAATCGCTCTCAGTTCTCTTTTGTTTCTTCGTGTAAGAAGCCATTTTGTGACGAGGCACGAAAACGTGCAAGTTTTATGTAACATTTAGCCTAAAAACCAAATATTACTTAAAAGTGGCGCTAATGTTTTACTGTAACAGATCGAATACTCATGAAATGAATGACTTAAATGCTTTGTGCAAATTTTATAGGGGAACAACGGTGCAGAGGTCATCGCCATTGCTCTAAATGTAACGGCGCAGAGTCGTAATAAATATCTTAATATTTGCTAGTTCTGTGTGTGTGCATGTGTGTCTATTGCTGACGAAGGCCTTAATGGCCGGAAGCTTTAATTGTGTGAAACTTTTTGTTTTGCCTATCGCGACTCTGCATTGCCGTCTCTGGTATTTTTAATATTTGCTTATTTTTACGAATATAAATCAATGTAAATGTAGGAAAATTCTCTTGATTAGCAGTACTTACTTCGAAACGGTGAAAATAATCCTATTTTCCAATGTTGGATCATATTTGAGTCAAGTAATTTCAGTAAATTATTTGGCCACCGCTAAGCGAAAATTGCCAGTAATTCTTGAACATTGCAAATTACTTGACATTTCACACATTCACATCCAGAATAACAATTGTTTGGACTGTCTTTTAATATAAAATCATAGTGTGGGGCAAACTAACTGCGAGAAGTACCACACTTCATTCACTGACGTAAATAATTTTCCAGTTGTGAAGCAGCCAGAACAACACTTTTTTTTAACTCCAACTTTTCAGAACATATATATACCAATAAATAAAAAAGAACCACCACGTAGTCTGTCCTAGTATTGAAAAGATGATGCCAGTCCTTCTCAAATGGACTTTGTGGCAATGGATAAAGAAGGGCCGTTTCAATTAAATTGCAGCTACCCACGGTGGTTCAATGGAGGCTGTAATTATCGTATGGCAACGAGACTTGGTAGAGATGCTAGTGCGTTAATTCAAACTGATTAGTTCTAATTTGCAGGTGCAAATCTGTCGCTGTACACTGACTGTATGACATCCACGCTGCCATTTGAGAAGCCATTAACTTGAATGAGCGGTACGAGAAGAGAGACCATAGGCTGGTAGTGAAACTGTTTTATGTGAACGGCAGCAGTTACAATACTGCATTGAGAGAATATCGCCGACTTAAAGGTCTGAGAAGAGACTAGATCTCGCTAAGCGGTTTGAAAAAATGATAATGAAATTAGAAAACACCTGGAAGGGGAAGCATCTCATCCCGGTGGAAGTTATTGACGAGACTGCTGCTGCTGTAACTGACCATGGATCATGTGGCCCGTGTAGTGCCAGTATTCGTCCACCTTCTCGACAGATGTTTTTACAGTGGTACGCGTACAAGGTCCAGACGGTGCAACGAATGAAAACTCATGATCCGCAAAAACGTTCTGAACTCGCTCCTCAGTTGCTGGCGCAGATCGAGGTTGATGACATATGGCCGGGCAATATTCTATGGAGTGACGAGCCACATTTTACACTGCAAGGCGCAGTGAATACGAAAAACAGCCGAATCTGGGCAACTGTTGGACAGCGTGGTGTGCATGAAGGGCCATCGCCCTCGTCATATGTGAGCATGTGGTGTGGATTCAGATGCACTTTAATCTTTGGTCTATTTGAAGAGAATACACCCAGAGGGTCTGTTAGGTGTACCGTGACGTTTATCGAGGCCTCCTTGTGCAGCATTTGATTACTGCTTTGGAAGAACGCAAATTGTAGTAACCACTGTTTTATACTATGTGGGGCAACATTCCCTGTGGCTCATACAGTGAAGGATCTGTTTAATGCAGCCTTCCACGAACGTGTTATGTACAGAGGTTTATGAGATGCATGGCCTGGAAGACCAACTGATCTGAATCCATATTACTTTTGGCTCTCAGGTTATCTAAAAGAATGCGTTTGACACGGACATGATCTGTCTGATCTGTAGGCCAATATGTAAGAACACGTTGCTCGATTTTAACGGAACTGCTTCGAACAACAGTTAATTATATCGTTTTACGGATGCAACATCTCGTCGAAGTCTCCAGTACTCATACCGAACATATTGTTAAGCGGCGTTTAAGAATAAAACCAACATTATGTCGCTCTCGCTTGTTTTCACCGTTTCTGCCCACATCCAGATGCTAATCCATGACTTACTGAAACATCTATATCGCCTTTCTTGAATTCACGGCGCCTTTGCACCTATTGGTCAAAACACTAACTAATTTTTATCGGTTTCAATAGGTTCCGCGTTAACGCATTTGAATATCTTCCATGTTTCGCAGCGGTACGATAATCACAGGCAACACAGGACCTCTGTGAGTAGCTGCACTTCAGTTATTAACACCAGACGTGAAGTAATATTCACTGATTTAATCTATAACGAACTTAGTAAAAGGGAAATAACCATAGCGATATGTGAACTAAAACGAAAGAGATATTCTTCATTAAATGCACACTTCGAACCACTTACCATTAAAGCGCATAGTTAAAGCTTCCGGCTAGTCTGTCACTTGATAAGGTGCCTCTCGCTACTACATGTTTGCCTCTCAAAGTCTTGCTAGCTACACTACTCTTCTAACAGGTGTAAGAACCATTCGAATGAAGTGACTAAGCAATTTCTAGCTTACTGAGACTAGAGAACTCTACCGATTGTGCCCTAGTATTCCAGCTGCACTGGTAATTTGTGTCTCATTATGGAGAGCATACACGTTTCGCCGAGTACAACAGCAACGCAACTCTGTCAAAGTGAAGGTAACTCACGATTCCTCGCCGGAGTTCAATGTAACAAATAACGTTTGGAATACGCTAAGCAGTCACGTTCTAGCTGCGGAAGCTCATACCACAATTCCATCGCTCTCAATTGTCCTCCGTTAAGTTGCGCAGTTTCCTCCAACAAGTCGTCACAACTGTCGCAACTAAGACAGAAAAGCAGACCATGTAATAGAAAACAGACAGTATCAGGGAACACTGCCGTTTTCTCCTGTCAAATCCATTCTTCAACTGTCATTCACCGCTTCACAAAATATCCTCACAAACCATTCTCTTCTACTATTCCTCGTACCTCCATGTTAACCATCGATGTACATTTTATCACACATAAGAGTCTGCACTATACATCGTTCCTCACCTATTAATACTATTACTAATTCGTTATGTGCTGCGTCTTTGTGCCTAACGTTTAACTTCTTATCGTCGTTTTACATTTGAAATCATTGCTATATCTGAAATTCTCCCTTGCCCCATGCTGTCTTCCAAGGAATGTTTCAGACATAGTATCGCACTCATTACCATGAAGAGCATTAGATACCAGGAGAACTTTCGTCTCCTACATCAGCTGATATACCCTCTTGCTCATAAATTAAGTATAATTGCAGAATGTGGTGCCACACAACGTGACACTACACAAAACTGGCGCTAATAGCATAGGCATATAGGAAAAACATACGACACAGATCTTTAAGTCCACGGTATTGCTGATGAGAAAACCGTCTCGAAACACTGACAGGCACTAACACACCTCTGCGTATGTGGACTGCTGCCAGCGCTACTGTGCGACGACCGCAGGTCAAATGCACCGCATGGACATACCCCGAGGTGATTTAAACCCGAAAAGCACCCACCCAGCATTATCCTTAATTTATGAGCATGAGTGTAGTAGATGTGGCCTTTTACCATTAAATAAAATATTAATAATTAGTGAATGTTTTCTCAATAGTCTTTCCTACTTCAAGCTAACTGAATACAACGTAGCTGAGCTGTGCATGCATTAGCACCTATATCTGCCGCTTGTCGAACCTCTCTGTTCTTCGCATCCTGGTGATGGGTTCGCTGGTGTCCCACAGGATTTCGCACGCGGAGCTGATTTAAACGCATGCGCGCTGCCTCCTGCTCGGAATGTTTACCTGCTGTTTGGAATATTGTCTAAGGTCGCTCACCGAGAACTGAGGCCGGTTCGTAGTCTTTTGCATCGCTGTGTGCCTACCGAATTTTAAGAATTACTGCTTCCGTGTGCCATCGTAATGGCAGACTTGCGTCTTCATAGTCGGTAAAAATTCTGCTTCTATTATTTCGGTTCGTGGATGCTCAGCTTCAAGTGTATAATGCGAAGAACAGGACTAGAGAGAAAAATGGTGAGCACCTTTTATTACGTGAAACTGGCGTGCTGATTTTTCTTTGAGTGAGGCTGTGCTACGGAAACTGAATGCCCACTGCTGTGCAGCTTTGGGAAAAGACCATCCTTTAGGTATTAGTTCCCCAGCATTTTGCGTTCCCAGTACAAGCCAAAATTACTTTGAACCTACATGTAATAGGCAAAAAATTTAGATTTTACTGTTGATTGTTTTATGGAATTTTTAATTTTTTATTTATTTACTAACAATGAATTTATATTAAAATAGTCTGATTCCATTTACAGACTCACATTTTGATGCTTGATAGAAGTTTACGCCTGACAGAACTTTTTCTTTTTAAAACATTTTGCTGTTGTTATTACTGTCACAGTTAGAACCTGACATAGCTTTACGTGAATCCTTGTGATGCAAATTACAAGTTATTGCTATTGTTGCTACCTCGAGACTACGTGGGTTTCAGATTTTGCTCAGTGTGTGCGTTCTAGAATTCCTAATCTAAGGTGAGTGAAAACTTTGTTGAAACTGATTTTCTTGTTAAAAGCAACCTGTACGTCTAACTTCAAAAAATAATTCGTGAAGTTTAATGACTTGAATTACAAAGAGTCTGGTAATAGCGTTTAACTGTTTGTTTTGTTAATGTCAAAATGTTGTAATGCCGCTGAAGCAAACAAATATTGTTAGGAGTCTTTAAATTTTGACTCAGCAACTTTCCACTGTCAGCACCATGCTTTCTGCCATTTCAGTAGTCTACTGATTAGCTGTAAAGTGATGAACAACTCAAAAACGTATAATAATACTAAAAAGGAACAGCTCCATTTGCGCCTGCCACTGGTTAGTCAAATCATTATGGCCACTGTTCTCCCCTAGGGTGAGTGCTGCCCTGCAGGATGAATTGCGTTTCATGTTACAACAGATTGATGCCCGTGTCTGAATAGGCTGTCATCTAGGCGAACGTGTACCACACCAGTACGGGTGCCTACATTTGTTTCGAAAATGAGTGTCTGTATTTGATTATAGAAGCCCACCTTTTGAGATGAAATGTTCTCTTTGATTGTCCTAGCCTGTTACTACTGAGGGGTGGTCAAGTTTTAATTAAGCTTTCCCTTCTTCACCTTGTAGATGATATAATTCTTTTCGCAGCGACACAAACTAACTTTCGACAATAATGCAAGAACTCAAAGACGCTTCCCAAGATACAGGCCAAAAACTAACTTTCAAAAGACCAAAGTCATGAAGCAAGTCATTATTCAAGTCTCTATCGAAACCCATGCTCTGGATGCAGTAAATGAGTACTTTTATCTGGAATGTAAAATGCAACTTGGAAAAGATACACAGGCGTCAGAGATCACCCGGCGAATTGGCCTCACCTTGATGGCGTTCGGAAAACTTGGTTACAACCTCCATAAGTAGACTATCGCCTTAAATTAAAGGAACACCTTTTATGACACAGGCATCCTGCACGTATCATATGTGCTTGAAACAGTGACACCCATATCGATTGCTAGTCTGTTGAAGCTACAACACTGAAGTGGCGTTGGGCAGCAGATTGTGACGTTACGTAACAGTTATCTGTTGCTGAGCAGCTGCCCTCTAAACAGCACTCTGCATGAGCAGACAACGTGTATCTTTAGCTGACGCTTTTTGTACCACAGTTAATTGAGCTATGCTCGGCTCTGTAGAAAGAAAATAGCTCATTATAGTCACAAGGTCCAACTGTGCAGATCTGCTTTTATGACGAGCAGCAAACTCATTGCAAATAATAACCTGTAGATGTGGTTCTGCAGTGTGTCTGTGCATTGGCAGGTATCGTGAGTTAATAAAGTAGACAGACATATCAAATAGAGATAAACGAATATGTAATAAAATACGCTCCTGGAAATGGAAAAAAGAACACATTGACACCGATGTGTCAGACCCACCATACTTGCTCCGGACACTGCGAGAGGGCTGTACAAGCAATGATCACACGCACGGCACAGCGGACACACCAGGAACCGCGGTGTTGGCCGTCGAATGGCGCTAGCTGCGCAGCATTTGTGCACCGCCGCCGTCAGTGTCAGCCAGTTTGCCGTGGCATACGGAGCTCCATCGCAGTCTTTAACACTGGTAGAATGCCGCGACAGCGTGGACGTGAACCGTATGTGCACTTGACGGACTTTGAGCGAGGGCCTATAGTGGGCATGCGGGAGGCCGGGTGGACATACCGCCGAATTGCTCAACACGTGGGGCGTGAGGTCTCCACAGTACATCGATGTTGTCGCCAGTGGTCGGCGGAAGGTGCACGTGCCCGTCGACCTGGGACCGGACCGCAGCGACGCACGGATGCACGCCAAGACCGTAGGATCCTACGCAGTGCCGTAGGGGACCGCACCGCCACTTCCCATCAAATTAGGGACACTGTTGCTCCTGGGGTATCGGCGAGGACCATTCGCAACCGTCTCCATGAAGATGGGCTACGGTCCCGCACACCGTTAGGCCGTCTTCCGCTCACGCCCCAACATCGTGCCTCCCGCCTCCAGTGGTGTCGCGACAGGCGTGAATGGAGGGACGAATGGAGACGTGTCGTCTTCAGCGATGAGAGTCGCTTCTGCCTTGGTGCCCATAATGGTCGTATGCGTGTTTGGCGCCGTGCAGGTGAGCGCCACAATCAGGACTGCATACGACCGAGGCATACAGGGCCAACACCCGGCATCATGGTGTGGGGAGCGATCTCCTACACTGGCCGTACACCTCTGGTGATCGTCGAGGGGACACTGAATAGTGCACGGTACATCCAAACCGTCATCGAACCCATCGTTCTACCATTCCTAGACCGGCAAGGGAACTTGCTGTTCCAACAGGACAATGCACGTCCGCATGTATCCCGTGCTACCCAACGTGCTCTAGAAGGTGTAAGTCAACTACCCTGGCCAGCAAGATCTCCGGATCTGTCCCCCATTGAGCATGTTTGGGACTGGATGAAGCGTCGTCTCACGCGGTCTGCATGTCCAGCACGAACACTGGTCCAACTGAGGCGCCAGGTGAAAATGGCATGTCAAGCCGTTCCACAGGACTACATCCAGCATCTCTACGATCGTCTCCATGGGAGAATAGCAGCCTGTATTGCTGAGAAAGGTGGATATACACTGTACTAGTGCCGACATTGTGCATGCTCTGTTGCCTGTGTCTATGTGCCTGTGGTTCTGTCAGTGTGATCATGTGATGTATCTGACCCCAGGAATGTGTCAATAAAGTTTCGCATTCCTGGGACAATGAATTCACAGTGTTCTTATTTCAATTTCCAGGAGTGTATTCTGTTCTGATGCCTGTAATAGTGTATGAGGTATTAGTGAGTTATTGATGCTGCATTAATATGCTGTCTTATTAAGTAAGGTACACAGCTTGCAACGATGGTAGCTACAATGCAATTGTGTGGTCTGAGATATCGTTTGCTGAAATAGCATAAAGCGTTTAAAACTTTTAGTTTCAGAGATTCACAGTGAAAATGTATAGTCAATGTAAAACTTTAACTTCTGCAGCTTTAAATATATTCAAAATATTGTTGACAGTGGATCCCCCTCATTTTCTTTATTATGCAACTGTGTTTTATTGTTGAATTTCTAACCGCTCTAAGAAGCAATGTTTCAGCTTGTGCTACACCATTTCTGGTGCAGTTCGCATTCTGCTGAGCGCCCGACTGCTGTCCAATTTCCCCGCACAGCGATTTAGCCGCACCCCGTCGTGCCTTTGTAGATGCAGTTGGGCTGGCATGGAGCGGTCGCAGTGGCTTCTTCGACAGGGGCACTTTGGCTGACAAGGAAAGGACGCCTACTCGTCATCATCGAATTCGTCCAAATTCATGGTACATGTAGGACGTAGTGAGACATGAAAGTGCCCTAAGTGGGAACTTCAGATGGCCAAGCGTTTAGGAAATAAAAGGAATTTTGATACTGATCTATCACCATGTGGACTGTATCATTGTCCCTGTGAGAATCTGGTTAGGATGAGGTGTTTTGGCTCAGCGGTAAAAGAAGGGATTGGTATCGAAAAGGTCGTGGTTTCGACTCCACCCAGCGACAAATGTTTTTGTGCTCTTTAGCAATGCGTACACAATTAACCCGAATTTCATCCTATGCCAATACTTTTTGTGCTTACATAAATTATTAATATAACCTATATGATGTTGCAGTTAATTGTGATGTCAGAAGCGTACGCCAAGGAGCACAAAAATATTTGCCACCAGGCAAAAAAGCGAATCACATCTTTTACCGCTGAGCCAAACATAGCTTTCTAACCATACCCTCACACATACAATTGATACGGTACACATGCTGATAGATACGTTTCAAAATTCATTTTTTTCCTAAAGGCTTGGACATCTGAGTTTCCACTTGGGGCACTTTCTTCTCTTACCACGGCCTACACTTACAGCAAATTTGGACGAATTCGGGGATGACGAGTGTTTGTCTTCTACTTGTGAGCTGTGTACGCTTCTCCCTGAGGCCTGGGAGGCTAGCGCTCAGCCGTACAAACCAGTGCACCTTATACCAATTCTAGGCGGCTGATTGATTAGCCTGCATACACGTAACGTTACAACATGTAACCAGGAACACCTTCAAATAGACCAAAACACGGGTGCAGTGGCATCTGAGGTAGTCAAAAACAAGTGTCGACGGCCGCTCGTGTGATGGAGACGCGACGTCCAACAACATGACGGGAAAAAAATCTTGATTCAGTCCGCTCAGCAAAGGCAGACATGGATATCTTTGGAGAGGCCTACGTACAGGATTGGAAGCATAGAGGCTGAAAAAAAGACAAAAACGTAGAATTAATATTTTGTTTGTTCGCATGTACATTTCTGCAGCAAACGGTGAACCTCGATGTATTAGAGGGTTCCTAGGAAAACATATCTCATCTACAAAGGAGAGTGTGAACAAGTGTGCTATCGATTCATGAATACGAGTGTTTGTTATCCCCAACAGGTCTATTTAGAAGAATATATTGGTGCAAATCAGAGGCAAGTTGCTAGATTTGTTACCAGTAGGTTAGGCCAATATGACAGTGTTACAGAAATACTCCGTGAAGAACGAGAGTCCCTTGAGGGAAGAGAACCTTAGTTCCGATGAAGCCGTTGATGGTGTTTAGAGAAAACAGCATGTAAGACCGACGGCAGTACGATTCAGCTCCCCGCAATGTGTATTCTGTGAAGGTCCGGAAAGACAAGACAACACAGGCCCCTTATGGTACCAAAGAATCTTCGTTTTTCTTAGTTTCCTCTGCGAGTAGAATAGGAAAGGGAAAGACCAGCAGTGGTACGAAGTATCCAATGCCACGTAGCATTTGTCGGCCTGCATAGTATGTGCGTACGCATACTGTATCATGGCTCTAGACCAGCCAAAAAGAGTAGTTGGCGTAGTACATCTGATTTTCATAAATAGGCTGCAAATTTTCTTTCGGCTCCTACAGCAAAGAATTAATTCTGTAAGATTATCTGTTTAATGTTTATAATATTTATTATTACCCCTTACATATTCTCCTTGCTCTGTGTGCCTTTCGTTATCTTTTTTTCTATAGTAAGTTGATTACTTTATATAGTTAGCATTTTTATGTCACCCTAATTTTATGTTAAGTTTGAAAGCCAACTGTCGTGTTCATTATCTTAAGAACTCGACCAAAAGAACGCTATGTAGTTGTGCACAATGTTTTTTTTAGCTCTCAAAGTTGAAGACATAAAAGTTTTCAATATGAGCGTATGGTGACTTGCAAATGAAGTGGATGAAGGACAATTATTAAATATCTGTACCACAACCGAGTGCAGTAGAGCGACATTAAGGGATAAACTGTCTAATGGAGGGGTGTAACAAGGTGGCCATGGACGAGGGAAGCGGTAGTTGGGGGCAGCACGTCGCCGGATTGTTCTCATGCAGTTCTCTTTCTCGTAGGTCTGCAGACCTAGGAGCGAGTGAGCGGATCCCCACTCTCCCTACTTCATTACGTCACAAGAACCAAGCGCACGGTGTTTCACAATGTTGTAAGGAATGGTTCCTTATCTCGCCTTGTGAATCATTGTCGACGCAGTTGACTGACACTAACACAATAAACGAAGAGGGACGGAATGTACTTAAATTTCAGCACACCATTTTATAGGTTACTGCTAGACAGGAAATTGATTGTCATCCATTATGACAGGAGCAGCATTATTCTCGGAAAGGAGACTGTCCCCATCATAAGTTCTGCTCGCTTTCCAGTTATAGACGAACTGTCCTGCGAACGGTTGTCTAGTGTTCCTACATGATCATACAACATAATAACACTGAGCTCGTGTTTACATAGTGGAGAGATTTTCAGTTTATTACATGAGTATAAATTTGCAGTTGTTGGATGGACTATTATGTAGAAAATCTAAGTATATTCTGTCTGTAAAATATAGAAGAATGGAGAAGAAAATTGAGGATACGTTAGATCGCGATTAGTTTGGTCTTAGGAAAAGTAAAGGAAGCAAGAGTAAAGAAAAATCGAGGCATGTTCATAGGATTTGTCGACCTAGGAAAAGCGTTCTAAAATGTAAAGTGGTGCGAGATGTTGGAAAACCTGGGAAAATTAGGTGAGACGTGTAACATAAAATATGTACAAGAGCCAAGAGGGAACAATAAGAGTGGACGACCAAGAACGAAGTGCTAGGATTAGAAAGGGTGTAAGACACGGATGTAGGCTTTCAGTCTTTCACCCCTGCTGTTCAATATGTGCATCCAAGAAGCAATGGCGAAATAAGGGAAAGGTTCAGGTGTGGAATTAAAACTCATGATGAAAGGATATCAACACTCCTGGAAATTGAAATAAGAACACCGTGAATTCATTGTCCCAGGAAGGGGAAACTTTATTGACACATTCCTGGGCTCAGATACATCACATGATCACACTGACAGAACCACAGGCACATAGACACAGGCAACAGAGCATGCACAATGTCAGCACTAGTACAGTGTATATCCACCTTTCGCAGCAATGCACGCTGCTATTATCCCATGGAGACGATCGTAGAGATGCTGGATGTAGTCCTGTGGAACGGCTTGCCATGCCATTTCCACCTGGCGCCTCAATTGGACCAGCGTTCGTGCTGGACGTGCAGACCGCCTGAGACGACGCTTCATCCAGTCCCAAACATGCTCAATGGGGGACAGATCCGGAGATCTTGCTGGCCAGGGTAGTTGACTTACACCTTCTAGAGCACATTGGGTGGCACGGGATACATGCGGACGTGCATTGTCCTGTTGGAGCAGCAAGTTCCCTTGCCGGTGTAGGAATGGTAGAACGATGGGTTGGATGACGGTTTGGATGAACCGTGCACTATTCAGTGTCTCCTCGACGATCACCAGAGGTGTATGGCCAGTGTAGGAGATCGCTCCGCACACCATGATACCGGGTGTTGAACCTGTGTGCCTCGGTCGTATGCAGTCCTGATTGTGGCGCTCACTTGCACGGCGCCAAACACGCATACGATCATCATTGGCACCAAGGCAGAAGCGACTCTCATCGCTGAAGACGACACGTCTCCATTCGTCCCTCCATTCACTCCTTTCGTGACACCATTGGAGGCGGGCTGCACGATGTTGGGGCGTGAGCGGAAGACGGCCTAACGGTGTGCGGGACCGTAGCCCAGCTTCATGGAGACGGTTGCGAATGGTCCTCGCCGATACCCCAGGAGCAACAGTGTCCCTAATTTGCTGGGAAGTGGCGGTGCGGTCCCCTACGGCACTGCGTAGGATCCTACGGTCTTGGCGTGCATCCGTGCGTCGCTGCGGTCCGATCCCAGGTCGACGGGCACGTGCACCTTCCGCCGACCACTGGCGACAACATCGATGTACTGTGGAGACCTCACGCCCCACGTGTTGAGCAATTCGGCGGTACGTCCACCCGGCCACCCGCATGCCCACTATACGCCCTCGCTGAAAGCCGGTCAACTGCACATACGGTTCACGTCCACGCTGTCGCGGCATGCTACCAGTGTTAAAGACTGCGATGGAGCTCCGTATGCCACGGCAAACTGGCTGACACTGACGGCGGCGGTGCACAAATGCTGCGCAGCTAGCGCCATTCGACGGCCAACACCGCGGTTCCTGGTGTGTCCGCTGTGCCGTACGTGTGATCATTGCTTGTACAGCCCTCTCGCAGTGTCCGGAGCAAGAATGGTGGGTCTGACACACCGGTGTCAATGTGTTCTTTTTTCCATTTCCAGGAGTGTATGATAGGTTTCGCCGATGGCATTGCTAGTTTGAGTGAACGTGAAGAAGAATTACATGACCTGCTGAATGGAATGAACAGTCTGATGAGTACAGAATATGTACTGAGAGTAAATCGAAGAAAGGCGAAAGTATTGAAAAGTAGCAGAAATGAGAGCAACGAGAAACTTAACATCTGGATCGATGGTCACAGATTAAATGAAGCTAAGCAATTCTCCTGCCTAGGTAGCAAAATGTGCCAACGGCGTCTCCGCAGTGCTAACACCCGTTCGCCGATGTTAACCGCTGTCGGGCTGGGCTAGCACTTGGATGGGTGACCCTCCAGTCTGCCCAGCACTTTTGGCAAGCGGGGTGCACTCAGCTCTTGTGAGGCAAACTGACAAGCTACTTGATTGAGAAGTAGCGGTTCCGGTCTCGTAAACTGACATACGGGCGCGAGAGCCGTGTGCTGACCACATTCCTCTCCATTTGCTAGTCCAGTAATGCCCGTGGTCTGAGGATGACACGGCGGCCGGTACCGGTGCCGTTGGGTCTTCATGACCTGTTCAAGTGGTGTTTAGTTTCAAGCAGCAAAGTAACTTATGACGGACGGAGCATGGAGTATATCAAAAGCAGACCAGTACGAGCATTCCTGGGCAAGAGAAGTCTACTAATATCAAACACAGGACTTAATAAGAGGAAAACATTTCTGATAATGTACGTTTGCAGCACAGTACAGAATGGCAATGAAACATGGACTGTGGGAAAACGAGAATGGAAGAAAACAGAGGCATTTGAGATGTGGTGCTACAGACGAATGTGAAAATTAGGTGAATTGATAATTTGAGGAATGATGAGCTTCCACGAAGCATCGTAGAGAAAAGAACTATGTGGAAAACACAGACGAGGGGAAGGGACAGCGTGATAGGACATCTGTTAAGACATCAGGGAATTACTTTCATGGCACTAGAGGGGGCCGTAGAGGGAAAAACTGTAGTGTAAGACAGAGATTGGATTACATTCGACAAATAATTGAGGACGTAAGCGGCAAGTGCTACTCCGAGATGAAGAGATGAAGAGGTTGGCACAGAAGAAGAATTCGTGGCAGGCCGCGTCGAACCAGTCAGAAAACTGATGACTGAAAAAGAGTAAAATAAACTAAAAAGCGAACAGCGCCCGTAATTGGGTATATCTCCTTTCCCGGAAAGGAGCTATCATGCAGGATAATTCAGAAATAATTTCTCTTTAGCTGTATAGAAGAGTGTGGAGAGAATTAACTAGATTCTGTCCATACGAGTTTCTTATATTCGTGTAAGTGATTCAGAATTTGATTTGTGAAACGGTGGGTAAAACTCAGTGAAACATCTTGAAGTTGCTTGTTTTGATATAGTAGGATTTCGTGGCTTAAAAAGTATATAAACTCCTTACACGCCTTACAAAGAAGTCCGACAGTGTCCGAGTGACTCCCCCCTTTTCTGCAACATAACTGTTCCGACTTCTCGAAATTAATTTTCAAATCCCACTTTTTATTCTCTAACAACTCCTTAATCATATAACATATATCTTATTCATCGTCCGCTGCAACGATCTGGTCATCAGCACATTTCCTACTTAAATCCCCATACTCTTGCTCCTTCTACACCATAAGTTCACTGCCTTCTGCACATCCATCTTAAAGAGTGTGGGAGACAGACAGCATCCTTGCTTCAGTCCTTTAGTTATTCTCATGGCATCTCTAGAAATTACTTTTCCCTTTTTATTGACACATTCTGCCGACTTGTAGAAGCTGCTGATACTTCTCGCATAAATTTTTGACAATTTTCCTGAGCGCAGCACCTCGACAATAGCTTTAGTGGCACTGTGTTGTAGGCTTTCTCAAGATCTATGAAGACCACATGACTGCTTAAATTTCTCTCCAAGCGTTTTTCCACGATCTGTCTTAGTGTAAACATGTTACCTGCACATGACCTCCTTGCCATTCTTGATTTTAAAATCCTTCTGTACTTCCTGATAACTTTACATGGTGAGCCTTATGTCACTTTAATTGCTAAACTCTGTTTTGCTTCCTTTTTTTACATACGGTGCTTAAATACGCTAAGTTCCAGTCCACTGAAATGTCCTCCACATGCCAAGTACATCGAAACACATTCAAATGTATGTATGTACGTATGTAGGTATGTTCCACATCTGCTCCTTAACCACTGGACCGATTTCAAGCAAACTTCGTATACATATGACCTACTACGTGGAAAGGATAGCAGTTGGGATAAGAACGATCTAACTTTCAAACGAGTGGAGTAAGGGAGTGGAAAAATAGCGTTGCTAATGACACGCAACTAGCGAGATTATATTCCTGCAATATTTGAGAACAGTACACTTAGTGACTTGCAAAAAATTTCACACATAATTTCAAACCTTCACGTGCTTTCAATTTCTGCTCTTCATCAGTAAAACTCCCACATCAGGCATTCCGTTTCCATTTCTTACTGATTTACTAGGAATTATATTTGAATCAAATTTGGCAGACAGTATCCAGATACTCCACTGAATGTACCTGTAAAATTATACCATTGTAAGACACATTGTTCAGGAGATACGAGGTCATCAACATTGATATGTGTGAAAACCTGCTCCATCATGCGTGGCTCATATTTATTACTTCTTTGCTACTACCTATTGGCAACACTTTTCATAGGCAGTATCCACATATTTCGGTCAATGGACTTAAGAAATTATATCATTGTACGACAAACAGTTTACGAGGTATAAGGTCATTAAATTGAACTGCTTGAAAACGTCTCTACTGGTGAATTGTGTGTACAAATATGTGTGAAGTATGTTAAATACTAGTAAGACACACTTGTGATATTTGTGTTTGTAGACCAAGCCAGGGGTAAAAAGCTCCTCCTAAACTGATGGATCCATTTCAACCAAACTTGGTACACAATACTGCAGAGTTGACGAACAACGAGTTCCTGTTGGGGTAGGGTGATAACGTCGAGAGAGAATGGTGTAGGATATGAAGGACTGACAGAGACGGGGAATGAGGAGATAAACACTGCTACTGGACGGGGGGGGGGGGGGGGGGGTTGTTCACGGAGAGGCGGAAGTAGGAAACTGACTGGTAGAAAAATGGAAATAAATACACAAGTGAGCAATGCTGGATACTCAGTTTATTAAATAAATTGCTTGGATATTCATGCAGGATGCCAGTGCCATACGTCACTAATTCTATTGTTACATTTGGCTCAAATGGCTCTGAGCACTATGGGACTTAACATCTTAGGTCATCAGTCCCCTAGAACTTAGAACTACTTAAACCTAACTAACCTAAGGATATCACACACATTCATGCCCGAGGCAGGATTCGAACCCCCCGACCGTAGCAGTTGCGCGATTCCGGACTGACGCGCCTAGAACCTCTCGGCCACAGCGGCTGGCTATTGTTACATTTCCTAGTCCTGTTGCTTACCCAATTGTCATTTGTAGAGTCGTCTTTTGTACCTAATTCGTAGTTGTCAATGATAAAATCCGCTATAGTTGTGAAAATTATTGATTTTAAAAAAGGGAAACCCCATCCTTTTTCATGACTTAAGTCCATTCTTCTGGTGGATATTAAAATGTGAGTCTACAAAGGATGCGTAACTAAGATTAACATACAGGGATGCACAATTTTAACATGTTTAACCTATTTTAACCTTAGTTATGTATCCTTTGTAGTCTCACACTTCAGTATGACCCTGAAGATGGGATGTATATCCTGAAAATGAGTAGTACATGCCTTTTTGAAATAAATAATTTTTATACCTGATGTTGATTTTATCATTAACCTTGAATAACAGTTGTGGATGTCAAATCAGGAGATACTTAGGAGTTCTTCGGTTATTTTCTCTACCTCTTAATGTTTAGGACACAAAGGAATTACAGGAAGTGGCTGCCAGCAGATATTAATTTAAATGAATGGGGAAAGTAGAAAATTTGTGCCAGATAGGGATTCGAACCCAGGTCTTTTTCTCACAAGGCAGATCCGCTGTCCACTGCACCATCCTGATGCAGAGGTCATCGCCCTCTATCCTCATACTCTCGGCATTTCGCCGATTTCCGTACTCCGTTTTCTCTGGCATACTTTCAATTCACATACTGCGCACATTATACTGTCCACTCTATTCAACAGGTCCTGTAAATTCTCTTCACTTTAATAGTGGATTGCAATATCGTTACCGAACCTTATCAGTGTGATACCTCCGCCCTGAATTTCAATCGCACTTCAGAAGCCATTGTGTAATATCAAAAGCGCAGTGTCAGAGACAGACAGGTGAGTCGGCGAGTGAGAACGAGAAGCGAATGAGGTGCACAATGAGAGAGAGACAGGGCAGGCAACCTTCGGTAATGAGTGTTCCGTCTGCTGGAGGCATCCGCAGCTGACAGGTGGAGGGTAATGGCCGTAGTTCTCGGCCGCTCTGCAGCGAGGCTCGGGGGCCGCTAGACTTCCTCGCTTGAGCTACTTAATCTCCGCATGACGGTGTGGGAGGGGGGAGGGGGCGGGGGAGGGCGGCGGCGGCCAGGCATTACGGTGAGTGCCGCCGCGTCTGTTTCCCCTTCCAGTTCCAGCTGGAGGCAGCAGGCGGCGCGCCTCAAAGACGGAAGCCGGCCGCGTTCCGCCTCCTGAGAGGCCTTAGACGCTTTACACCTGTTGTAAAGAAAAGTAGCTCGCCATTTCTCTCACTCTTTAATGTTGAATCATCTCCGTTCTTCCCATTTCCTCTACTAACACTTTATTACCGTCTGGCTGCAGTGCAAATAAACTGCGCCCGTCCGAGTCGCGCAACCTTTATTTTCCTGCTCCCTTCTTCACGTTTCACCAGGAAATGTCTTGAGTTGCAGGAGTCAGGTAGGAAAAGGAAATCACGGATGATTTACGACTGACGTTTGTAAACAGCAAACTAGATTGCGAATAAAAGGCTGCAGCAGCCGTTACCAGCAGCGTGCAAAAGGGCGTTAATCAGTGGCGCTTGCACCAACACGCTCGCGTTACTGAAAGAAAACTTCTAGTCCATTACATTACCTGCTACGAAGATCAGTGACGAAAGAACTACACTGCGCAAAAGAAGTAAAGGATCACTTTTTCGAAATTCAACAGTTCCCGCCAATTGGGACGCTTAGGTTAGAATTTTTGGCACAAAGATGTGTACAAACTTCTGTAACGGTGCAAAAGCGTGGCGTCCAGCGAAATTGCCCTTGGGCTCGGCGATGCCTGAAACAACAGGGTTTCGACACATCTGGAAAGAAACGGCCACAACTCAGATGTTCATGCGCAGTGTAAGGTTTGTTAACGATGGCATATCGGCACCAGACCTCACCATAATTCTTCCCAGCGTAACCATGGATTTTGTCACACGATAGGTAGCTCGTCATACTCCCTTTTACTCACATTTTACCCCTTTTTTTCTGACGCCACTGCGATGGAGGCTAGATCCGCGATGCACAGAGTGAAAGCATGCGGTTTTCTTATGAATGTCGGAGGAAAACATTCCAGACACACCACCACTCAGAACTGGTAAAGGAACCCAATGAAACCGAACTCAATGACACCACCCCTTTCCCTGAGGAGTTTCTCCCACACATTTCGCGATGCAAACGATAGTTCGCAATGCGATAAGGAACATCCTTGACAACCTTTGACACTCCTGACACCCTCGTAAATTGTGAAGTTGCATCCCTTCTGGAGGTAATCGCACTCATTTGGAGCGCTGGGCGTTTGCTCTCTTCTACATGTTGTAACCACTAGTGGCCGTTCAGAATCATTCGACGAAATATGAACGTGATCTGAAGCAGCAACCTAAACGTCGCAACGGGTGGGATTTACGGAATTTCGAAAAAGTGATCCTTTAATTTTTTGCGCAGTCTAGTTGTTTTGTCTCTGGCCTTCGTAGTAGATAAAATAATGGACTAACAGTTTTCTTTCCATAACTCGAGCGGGGGGATCCACTGATTAACACTCTTCTGCACGCTGCTGGTGATGGCTGTGGTACCTGGTAGTCAAGGGAAGGCAGGATTCGGTTACGATTGTGGGCGGGGCCCTAATCTGTTACTATTGGTTGCCTTTTACAGTTACACACAATTTATTTTAAACCAGTAATTCCAGACTCAACAATAAATAAAAATACCACACGTTATTAATGAAGAAATAAACAACTGCGTAAATAATAGTCTTTTCAGTGTGCAAATCAGCGTTAAATACAGATACAGCAGATAATGTTTTAAAATCAAAACATTGTGATCTCGGCAGAAGGCCTTACACGCCAGGAATTACAATAAATTAAGAATTTTTTAAGAACTCGCTGCAATTTGCAACTTACAGGTATCGACATATTAAAGGTAAGTCGCCACAAACACAGCAGAAAGCATCAGACGCCAGGAATGGCGGTAAAAAAGGTTTTAAGGCTTTCTGCTTAAATACAAATACCAAATTAGAATTTTAAGGCAAATGACCACAATCACGGCAGAAGGCGTTACACGCCAGGAACGGCAATAATATAAAAAATTTTAAAACATGCTGTAAATCAGCAACTACCATAGCAAAGGTCAATTAACTGATCACCAAACGGGTGAAATAAGATGATGGTAAGCTTTGTAACAGAACCCCTAACATCCATCAAACACTACATTGCTAGATTTCTTCCAGAAGGCGACCAGAACTATTAACCACACGTATATAACCTTTAATGTAGACATTACTAGGTATTGTAATAATACAACAATAAAACGCAAGGACCATGCAGTATGTTCCTGATAGGGTACTGAGGCAGATTACACCCGCAGAAGGCGTGAGTTGAAGGAGCGTTACACTAAACTATTGGCTATCTGACGTCCTCTTAGAAAACACATGTCTTACAAGGAACCAAGGGGCCACAGACAGTGCTCCAGGAATCGACCTCTGAAAAGGTGAGGCTACAAACACTTGCGTGAGCGATGAGACAGCCTGCCAAGAGCTGCATTCACTTCACAAGATTTTAACTCAGACTAGTGGCAGTCTAACGAATGACTAGTGGTAATCTTGCTGAAGGCACGTCCGATAAACTAAATGCAACGATGCAACAATACGCCAAAGCCGGAACCTGCGGTCTGCACTACGTCCCCAGAACACTGTGTTTAGAGCGCCCGTAACGAGAAAGGAGTCACTACCACCAGAGTAGAAGAATCACCAGCCGGTCTACAATCAAGAAAGCTGTCAAAACTATATGCATTACCGGACAGCAGCGACAAAGCAAGGAAATGTACACTGCCGTTACAAACACTTACCTCCAGGGCAGGTAACTGGGGCGTTAGCGGCCACAGGGCAAGAAAAATTACCGCTGGTTGAACTTAACAAATTGTAACAAGTTGAACGCAGTAAATAGTAACAAGAAGTCGAGGAACGCTAATCAGACCATCCTTCCCTAAGCACACCACTCACCGCTCTTCGCCTCGGCAGCACTACGAGCAGCAACACGAACCCAAGTCATTGGAGAATCGCGGGATATCACGATAGTGGAGGTTTCTCTACTTGGATTTAAATGCACTCATCTTATAGGTTGCTGGATCCGGTTTACGTCGAAATCGTGCACCCTCGTGACCACAGCCCTTCCATCCGGCAGTCCATGAGTGCCGCCAGCGGTACAGGCGTGTTCTGGCACTGCGCGGACCTGGCTCCTCCAGAGTCCCAAATTACACTGGCCCACTCACACTACACGGAGAAACGACGACGTCGCCCCAAAGATAGGGCAACAGTTACTACATATCGATAACCCCTGCTGCTGTCACTAGCGGACTGGCGACACTTGCGAAACCGAGTGGCGCCAGTCATCACGAGAAGAAGACAAACAACCGCAACCATGCCAACTAAACGATACGGTCTATACTCCAACAGAGGGCGAAAACCTATAAACAGCAACAACGCTAGCCGCAGTACGGCTCAGGCTGCTGCAATTTTACCGGGTTTCAAAGAGTGATACTTCATTCTGTTGCGCAACGTAGTAACAGAAGGCAATTTTTGTGTAACTGAGTTGTCGGGGTTTTCGGTGTCCGGTGCCCTGTTCCCCCGTGGCATTCTGGGAGAAGTAGCGTCAGGTGAGTCTTGTGTTGTATATTAAAACAGTGCCAGTCTGATGCGTGCAGCCACCGATGTGAATCCAGGAAAATTTTGTTCCTAATACGGTGGTCATCTCTAGCTCAAATAAGGAATGTTCGTGTCAGAAAGGCTTCCACTATACGAGATAATGAGACATTCAACAGAGTAAATAGTTGGTACTTTCGTCTGGAGCATCAGTCGCATTTGGAATACCAGGTCACAAATCCTGTATAAAATGGCACAACTATTCGAATTGACATAATTCTCACATTCCGTTGTAAATGGTTCAACGGCGCGTTCTTAGAGTAGATGATTCTTGCTGTAGAAAATTTATCTAACAGAATTTTGATTCCATGAATGTGTTCCATAACATTTTGGCAACTACAAATTGTTTTGTACTGAGAGAGGACGACTCACTATCCCACTGCCCTACATATTCATTTAATGTTGATTTTTACACCCAAGACATTTGTTTTGTGAGACGACAGGCAGTTATGAGCATGGGCAGGCACTGGTGGGAGCATGTATGTTGAAAATGCATGTGGGATCTGTATGGTGGCTCTACTTCGAACAGTATTTTCTGGAATCGAGAAAAAGCAGACAGTTCGGTCATTTAACAGTATTTCTTGCAGTGGACGTTTGGGGCTTGGAAGCCACGTGCAGCTATTAGCGAAAAGAACAGTTCGAAACATTTACTGGGGGCGGAATGGTGGTACCAAGAATTTCTCGCGCTGATGTATAGACGATGTGTTCAGCCAAAGAGCGAAAAAAAAGACTACCTCTTGCCACAGAGGGGCAGGGGTGCGAGAGACATCTAGGTCGCCTGGCCAACGTGTTTCGATGCTGTCGTAAACGCCCTTTGTGAACAGGGATGGCGGACATAAAAATTCGAGATGTTTCGTGTTCACCGTGGACTGGATGCTATCGAGAGAGTCTTCACGTGGTTTTATCCCTGTGTCATCAGAATTTTTTAGTGAGTGTCTGGCGTTCAAAATATTTTAGAAAGAACGCAACATGTATGTCTGCTCTGAAACGATCTCTGTTGGGTCACAAAAGCTCTTCTCTTAGCTTAGCTGACGCCCCTGGTCGCACACGCTGTAACGTCCCGGCCTTCCGGATTAGGGTCTCTGTGATAAATGTATTACTCACCTTAGAGCTATATAGAAACAAAAAACATGCATCTTAAAGTGATCGGGGAGCACAATGTCTTCTTCTCTCTATGCCGGAATTTATGGGTCAAGGATTGGTTGCTTCTCCTGAAAAGAGAAGAAAAGAGAAGAATATTGTTAGCTTTGATTAGGACTGGGTGATGGGTAAAGGAGATGAGTTCGAGGGAAGAAAGGATGCTCATTAAGTCTTGTGATTGGCACGAAACAGTTGCGGGGGTGGTTGTGGGAGTGCTTTGGTTGAGTTTACCAAGGTTTGATGGAAAATGGGAGAAACGTCGTACTCCTATTCAGACTCTGGACTGGAGTGAGTCATCTGATTTATAATCTGGTCTGGAGAGGATTCGGGTCTGGACTTTAGTTGAGAGCGGGTTGCAACATTTGTCCTGAGAGTGACTTCGCACTATCGCTGATCTTCACTGGGAAGTCTGTGGTGAGGACTTAGCTGTACCGAGATCTTAGACCACAGTCATCTTGGACAAGTCACTGTACTGAGAGCAGTCTTATTCGTGACAGGTCTGCAACCTTGCCATTAGATCTCCTTGTGTGCACTTTCACATAAGTGCGCCAAATTGGTTCATAGGGTAATTGGCGAACGGGAATGTCACACGCTGGGATCTGCCCAGATTTCAGGGCTCATTAGAGAGTAATTAAGATCCGTCTAATAGATCGCCAGCCGCGATATTGCTTATATCGTGCTTGAGACAGCGAATTACAGTCACTGCACATCGTTGTTGTGGAGACGCTTCAACCACGGCCGTCACCCGAGACAGCGCCACACATTTACAAAGGGGTATTGCATCGCTGCTCCTGCTTCTTAGGGCAAGGAACATCACAGTCTCGCAACTTCTTCTCACCTGCACCACGCAGTATAAAGTCACTGTAGAATATGTCCATCAAGGTCTATTCAGCGTCAGATGATCTGAGACTGATGTTTTGGCCAAATTAAATAGTTCAGCCAGACAAACATTAGTCTTTGCCAGCCAGCCACCACACAAGGGAGTGTTAGTTGTTTGTTGCGTATTTGTGCTGCCATCAGCTCATGATTTATTTTGTCATCACGCTTAAGATGTATTTTTTTCCTATGTTTTAAATGATGAATCCCGTGTTGATACATTAATCACACACCAACAGTTATCTAAAGTAATAACAGGGCAACCATGTCAATAATATTATTTCAGCATTCAAGTTCATTTAGATACTGATACATGTGATGATCTCTTATGCAGGCTATCAACAACAAACACAGTCAAAGGGCAAAATCAGTGTATCAGACGCGTGGGCCATGCACACAAGTGGAAGGTTTACTAGTTGAAGTGGCTGTTGTCAAGGCGGAAACTCATAGCCGCCTGTCTCCTTCTAAAACATACCAGAAGTCTAGTGTAGTCTTGCAATATGAATATCGAACACACGCCGCAATGGGATCATGGACTGGTTCATTTCAAAAGGAATTACCAAACGGGGTTTAAAGCCCTTAATCCCTCTGGGAGATGAAACGATCAATCCCTGGTTCGTACAGCGTGGTCGGCCGCTGACGGATCCGCGACCACACCTACTCTTGTAGTTCCTCTTCCGGCTGGAACTGAGATCAACGCTATTTGACCACCAAAAGTCCGCTATGTTAAATGTTGCTATGCTGACTCGTTGCACATGAGGTACCGGAAACGCGCCACTTTGCCTGGTACTTCGTAGTACAATGGCCTTGTGGCTGATTAAGATGTTGAATCTAGCACCGTAGTTACGATAGCACATCACCAGCATAAGAGCCCATAGAACAAGACGTAGTGCGGCAAACTTTTCGGCACAAAACGTTCCTAGAGCACCTAGAGACATTATGGGATTGTGTGTCATTTTTTGTAACTTATCCTTTTAATGTATTACGTCCAAAACAGAACACTGAACTACACAAGGGTGTCTGGTTTCTATTTCAAGTTACCGAGAGATAGCAAAGGGGACCAGAGTTGCATTCCTCTCTTGCAGTGATCGTCGGTCGCCTTCAGGAGACTGTTTCGCTTGTCCCCGTCGCTGATATTTGAATATTGTTCAGTGTTAAAGAAAAAGGAAATGTGCTATTTTTTATGCACTAAATGTTGTTAGATTGTAAGTGAGTCCATCCGTCGAACTATAACGCTTAATCACAAAAGCTTTCGTCAACATTACATTAAATGTTGTACATTTGACTGCGGCAGGTCCTCTTGATATACGTTGTGTGTGAACAATTGTGAAGAATACTAATAGATTCCGGAGATTTTTTGCTATAAATCATCATCATCACTATCAAATCGGCCATCGAAGAGCCTTTAGATCATGAAATGACCTCACAACACTCCTCATTAAATGGTGACCTTGTGCACTTAGGATCGACTTGTCACGGACTCCTGGCTGGTAAAGGTCTTTCTGTAGCTCATCCTCCAATCGCTTTCTGGGTCTTCCGACTGGATAGCTACCATCAGTTCTTTCCATAAGTACGGCTTTTGCCCGAGAGGTACCTGGTCTCCTAGCAATGTGGCCTGCCAAGCTCATTCTCCGCGCTTTCCGTTTTTGAACGTTGTTCGGTTGCCTCATCAGCTCATACAATTCTTGGTTTTTTCTACGTCTCCACGAGCTCCCTTCCTGGACAAGCCCAAAGATCTATCTCATAATTTTTCTTTCGAAGACCAACACGTTTTCTTCATCCTTCTTTGCTGTGATTGGGGTTTCTGTTCCACAGAACAATATTGGCGCTATCACGTCATTATAATCTTTAAGTGTGGTTTTAATTGACAGATTCTTTGTTGCCATTATCTGTTTTAGACTGAAGTAAGTTTTAGGCCCATGTACAATACGTTGGTTTATTTCCTGCTTTAAATTATTTTGCCTGTTGAACTATCTACCAAGGTATTCCATATCCCTAACTGTAATGGGATTTCATTAGGTGCATCTCTTGATACCTCCGTTACCTCAGTCTTTTCCCCATTAATACGTAACTCGATCTTAGTTGCATTTTGTGCTAGGCCCTACACTTTCTGCCATCTCTTCCTCTGATTGCGCTAGAACTGTGATGTCGTCTGCATAACGTAATAAATCTGTCCTACCGTTTAGCGTCACCCCTTTGTTTTCTCTTTTCAATTCTCGGATTCATTTTTTTCTAGGATCAGATTAAATAACAGTGGTGAAATAACATCACCTTGTCTCACATCCGTTCTTATATGGATTCCGTAGGACAACTCCCCTTGGTATTTGACTTTGGCCATTGTTTCCGCTGTGCATACCTTGACCATATTTATTGTTGTAACAAGCTCTCTCAGAATGTTGTAGATATATAATCTGTGGATACTGCCATAAGCCTTTGAGAAGTCCACGACCGTCACCAGGAACCACATTTTTCTCATGGTGCAAATTTGATCGATGGTTGATCGTCCTTGCTGGAAGCCTGCCTGTTTCTCTCCTACAATATCTTTGACAAATGGCTTAAGTTTTTTAAGTCTTATTTCAAGTGTTATTTAAGATAGAACTTTGTAAGGAACATTTAGGAGAGAAATGCCTCTGTAATTGGTTACAGTTCCTATTACTGTTCTTTTTGTGCAGTGAGATAATAACTGCTGATCTCTACTTTTCTGGGATTTTATCTTTTTCTAGCATTTCTCTTATGAGACTGTATAGCTCTTTCTGAAGTGTTTCTCTTCGTGCCTTCAACATCTCTTCCGTTTCCTATCTCCTCCTGGTGCGTTATTATTCTTTGGTTTCCTCATTGCTCTTTCTACAACTTGTTGAGTCACTTGAATGTTTGCGACTTCTCGTTCACCCTCTGTATTATTCTTATGTGAGAAGACATATTATGGATCTTCAGCATTTGATATTCTCTCCACCTCTTCAGAATTTTTTTATTGTCAGTTAGCAAAAAAATGGTTCAAATAGCTCTGAACACTATGGGACTCAACTGCCGTGGTCATTAGTCCCTTAGAACTTAGAACTAATTAAACCTAACTAACCTAAGGACATCACACACATCCATGCCCGAGGCAGGATTCGAACCTGCGATCGTAGCAGTCGCACGGTTCCGGACTGCGTGCCTAGAACCGCGAGACCACCGCGGCCGGCGTCAGTTAGCATATCTCCATCCTCATCATTAATAACTAAAGCTTCGTGTCTGTGACCATTCCGCACGTGTATCAACAACTATAAAACGAACGACACATACAAAGCTACGTTTTCAAAGTTCTCTATTTTGGAAAGTATTAAGATTGATGCATAAATAGAACGTAAATTTACCGAGGTGGCGTTAGGGGTGCAGTACCTTGACACAGTGGCATCAAGAAAAAACCTTAATGTGTTAGGAAGTGCGAGATGTTTATCTGTTACAACAATGTAGCGTGTGTTCAGAAGAAATTATGAAAAAGAACCGACTTTTAATCACAGCATTTTGCGCCGACATCGACAACATAGGAACAGCGGGTATTTTTGTAAACTGAAACGTACCGATCGACAAAGTGTGCCAGATGCATCCGTGTAGAGGGTGACTGAAAGTTTCGCACGCAATCCAAAAGGAATTAACGGTCCGTGCGAGCCACAAACTTGGAATGCCGCGGCGATGTGTGAGAAAGATTTTGCGCTGGAGATTACATTGCAGGCAGTACCGTCTATAGCCCGGGCAACAATTTAAACAGGGCAGTTGTCGCCGGTGCCTTCTTTTTGCATTACAATACAGAAGAACTCGAAGATGAGCATTTCGTTTATCTGAACCAGTTAATCGCAAAATGTGAGAGTGTGAATCACCGAAAATCGTCATGTAATCGTGGCTCGTGAACGATATTCGCCAAAAGTTAATGTTTTCTGTGCAGTGTCACAGACGAAGCTGTATGGCCCGTTTTTCTTCTGTGAGAAGACTGTGACGGGTACTTTTTACCTTCATATGTTTCGGTTGTGTTTGTTTCCGCATCTGACTGCTGATTCCGAGAAGTTCATTTTCCAGCATGACGGGGACCCCTCATTGGAGCATCTATGCTCATCGCTACCTCAAGGACAAGATTCCAAATCGCTGCATTGGGCGTAGTGGTGAAGGTGATGTGGTTCTTGACTACTGCTTGGTCGTGTATCATGGGACCAGAGCAGCATTTGTAGTACATTCGCAGAGGACAAGCTGTAAAGTTGGTGAGTTTACGGTTCTATTCATATGTCTATCATGATTTTATATATAATACTTCGAAAATCTAGAGCTTTGAAAACGAATGAATCTGTAATAGTAGAGCTCTACGCTGGAAAACTACAAAAGTTTAAAAGAATGTTAATGACTACCTCATCAGAATTGATTTTACATAAACACACATGAGCAGAGAAATAGTTTTGGGACAATGAAAATAATTTTAACCCAAGCTTTGAAATGAGTAGTCCAAATGACATGTCGGTTTATATAACTTTCACGGCTCTTCTCCATAGCCAAGTGGTCTAGATTACAGTTCAAATGAGTGGGAAATCTTATGGGACTTAACTGCTAAAGTCATCAGCCCCTACGCTTACATACTACGTAACCTAAATCATCCTAAGGACAAACACACATAACCATGCCTGAGTGAGGACTCGAACCTCCCCCGGGACCAGCAGCACAGTCCATGACAACAGAGCCTTAGACCTATCGGCTAATCCCGGGCGGCTAGGCTACAGACCCTGATGAGAGGGACCCGGCTTTGGTTCCTGGTACTGCCTGGGATTTCTCCTTGGTGGAGGAACGGACCAGGATGCATTCAGCCTCATGGTGCCACCTGACCGAGAGGAAGTGGCTCTGAAGTCTCAACGTTGACAGCAGCTGGGACTGTGGAGCGTTAACCCCTTGTTCCCCAACGCAGCTTCGGATGATGAATGGTTGTGTATGACTTGGTGGTCAGTAGACAAGCGCGTGGTCTTCAGAGCCTGGTTGCGGGGCCGCAGTATACATTTTTTTACTATTTAAGAATGTTACATCAATTTTTTTTAATTTTTTTTTATTTTGGGCATCAGTCTACTGACTGGTTTGATGCGGCCCGCCACGAATTCCTTTCCTGTGCTAAACTCTTCATCTCAGAGTAGCACTTGCAACCTACGTCCTCAATTATTTGCTTGGTGTATTCCAATCTCTGTCTTCCTCTACAGTTTTGGCCCTCTACAGCTCCCTCTAGTGCCATGGAAGTCATTCCCTCATGTCTTAGCTGATGTCCTATCATCCTGTCCCTTCTCCTTATCAGTGTTTTCCACATATTCCTCTCCTCTCCACATTCCTTACCTTATCAGTCCACCTAATTTTCAACATTCGTCTATAGCACCACATCTCAAATGCTTCGATTCTCTTATGTTCCAGTTTACCCACAGTCCATGTTTCACTACCATACAATGCTGTGCTCCAGACGTACATCCTCAGAAATTTCTTCCTCGAATTAAGGCCGGCATTTGATCTTAGTAGACTTCTCTTGGCCATAAATGCCTTTTTTGCAATAGCAAGTCTGCTTTTGATGTCTTCCTTGCTCCGTCCGTCATTGGTTATTTTACTGCCTAGGTAGCACAATTCCTTAACTTCATTGACTTCGTGACCATCAATACGCATGTTAAGTTTCTCACTGTTCTCATTTCTAATACTTCTCGTTACCTTCGCCTTTCTCCGATTTACTCTCAAACCATACTGTGTACTCATTAGACTGTTCATTCCGTTCAGCAGATCATTTAATTCTTCTTCACTTTCTCTCAGGATAGCAATGTCATCAGCGAATCGTATCATTGATATCCTTTCACCTTGTATTTTAATTCCTTTCCTGAACCTTTCTTTTATTTCCATCATTGCTTCCTCGATGTACAGATTGAAGAGTAGGGGCTAAAGGCTACAGCCTTGCCTTACTCCCTTCTTAATACGAGCACTTCGTTCTTGATCGTCCACTCTTATTATTCCCTCTTGGTTGTTGTACGTATTTTATATCATCTGTCTCTCCCTATAGCATACCCCTACTTTTTTCAGAATCTTGAAGAGCTTGCCCCATTTTATATTGTCGAACGCTTTTTCTTGATCGACAATTCCTATGAACGTGTCTTGATTTTTCTTTAGCCTAGCTTCCGTTATTAGCCGTAACGTCAGAATTGCCTCTCTTGTGCCTTTACTTTTCCTAAAGCCAAACTGATCGTCACCTAGCGCATTCTCAATTTTCTTTCCCATTCTTCTGTATATTATTCTTGTAAGCAGCTTCGATGCATGAGCTGTTTAGCTGATTGTGCGATAATTCTCGCAGTTGTCAGCTCTTGACGTCTTCGGAATTGTGTGGATGATGCTTTTCCAAAAGTCAGATGGTATGTCGCCAGACTCATATATTCTACACACCAACGTGAATAGTCGTTTTGTTGCCACTTCCCCTAATGATTTTAGAAATTCTGATGGAATGTTATCTATCTTTTCTGCCTTATTTCACCGTAAGTCCTCCAAAGCTCTTTTAAATTCCGATTCTAATACTGGATTCACTATCTCTTCTAAATCGACTCCTGTTTCTTCTTCTATCACATCAGACAAATCTTCACCCTCATAGAGGCTTTCAATGTATTCTTTCCACCTATCTGCTCTCTCCTCTGCATTTAACAGTGGAATTGCCGTTGCACTCTTAATGTTACCACCGTTGCTTTTAATGTCACCAAAGGTTGTTTTGACTTTCCTGTATGCTGAGTCTGTCCTTCCGACAATCATATCTTTTTCGATGTCTTCACATTTTTCCTGCAGCCATTTCGTCTTAGCTTCCCTGCACTTCCTATTTATTTCATTCCTCAGCGACTTGTATTTCTGTATTCCTGATTTTCCCGAAACGTGTTTGTTCTTCTTCCTTTCATCAATCAACTGAAGTATTTATTCTGTTACCCATGGTTTCTTCGCAGCTGCCTTCTTAGTACCTATGTTTTCCTTCCCAACTTTTGTGATGGCCCTTTTTAGAGATGTCCATTCCTCTTCAACTGTGCTGCCTATTGCGCTATTCCTTATTGCTGTATCTATAGCGTTAGAGAACTTCAAACGTATCTCGTCATTCCTTAGAAATTTCGTATCCCACTTCTTTGCGTATTGATTCTTCCTGACTAATATCTTGAACTTCAGACTACTCTTCATCACTACTATATTGTGATCTGAGTCTATATCTGCTCCTGGGTACGCATTACAATTCAGTATCTGATTTCGGAATCGCTGTCTGGCCATGATGTAATCTAATTGAAATCTTCCCGTATCTCCCGGCCTTTTCAAAGTATACCTCCTCCTCTTGTGATTCTTGAACAGGGTATTCGCTATTACTAGCTGAAACTTGTTACAGAACTCAATTAATCTTTCTCCCCTTTCACTCCTTTTCCGAAGCCCATATTCTCCTGTAACCTTTTCTTCTACTCGTTCCCCTACAACTGCATTCCAGTCGCCCATTACTATTAGATTTTCGTCCCCCTTTACATACAGCATTACCCTTTCAATATCTTTATACACATTCTCTATCTGTTCATCTTCAGCTTGCGACGTCGGCATGTATACCTGAACTATCGTTGTCGGTGTTGGTCTGCTGTCGCTTCTGATTAGAACAACCCGGTCACTGAACTGTCAACAGTAACAGACCCTCTGCCCTACCTTCCTATTCATAACGAATCCTACACCTGTCATACCATTTTCTGCTGCTGTTGATATTACCCGATGCTCATCTGACCAGAAATCCTTGTCTTCCTTCCACTAAACTTCATTGACCCACACTATATCTAGATTGAGCCTTTGCATTTCCCTTTTCTGATTTTCTAGTTTCCCTACCACGCCCCGACTAGTAGAACATTATCCTTTCGTTGATTATTCAATCTTTTTCCCATGGTAACCTCCCCCTTGGCAGTCCCCTCCCGGAGATCCGAATGGGGGACTATTCCGGAATCTTTTGCCAATGGAGAGATCATCATGACACTTCTTCAACTACAGGCCACATGTCCTGTGGATACACGTTCCGCGTCTTTAATGCAGTGGTTTCCATTGCCTTCTGCATCCTCATGTCGTTGATCATTGCTGATTCTTCTGCCTTCAGGGGAAATTTCCCACCCCTAGGACAAGAGAGTGCCCTGAACCTCTATCCCCTCCTCCGCCCTCTTTGACAAGGCCGTTGGCAGAATGAGGCTGACTTCTTATGCCGGAAGTCTTCGGCAGCCAATGCTGATTATTTATAAAAAATTAGGCAGTGGCGGGGATCGATCCCGGGACTGAAGACGTTATGATTATGAATCAAAGACGCCACCCTAGACCACGGGTACTAACTCAATAGCGAAATTTTAGCGCCAAAATCAGTTAACGTAATGTCGTCGGCAATAATTGACCAAGCTGTGGTAAACCGAATATGACGAAAAGAATTTTTGCCTTGGCATTACGTTTTCTCCACGTATTACCTTTCTTTCATTTGATCTTAATAGGGACCTTTAATAATGTGTGAAGGGAAGAGATGATAAATACAGTTATGATTCAAATTAGAAGAAAACCTTCTCTTTAAATAGTAACAACTCCGAAACCGGATAATAGTTTAAACCAATTTCGATTGCATTTAAATGCCTATTGCTGCTGCGTTGCGGCGGAGCCTGATATCAAACTAGTAGCGTAACGCTGAAAGATCTTAACTTGTCACTAACAGTACTTAAAAATGGCCTAGTAACGAAACTTTGAATTACAGCGTACATACTAAAAAAGGTTTTCACCCGTGGTCTATTGTTAGCATCTTTGGTTCTTAATCAAAATGTCTTTGGTTCCGAGATCGAATCCCGCCGCTGCTTAAATTTCGATTAATAATCAGCATTGACGGCCGAAGACTTCCGGTATAAAAATACAGCACTTGTTCTGCCAACGGCCTTGTTAAACAGGGTGGAGGAGCGGACAGAGGTTCAGGGCAATCCCTTGTCCTAGGGGTGGGAAACTGCCCCTAAAGAAGGATGAATCAGCAATGATCAACGACATGAGGATGCAGTAGGCAATGGAAACCACTACATTAAAGACAGTTACGTATATCCACAGGATATGTGGTCAGTAACTGCAGAAGTTTTATGACGATCTCTCCAATAGCAAAAGATTCCCTAACAGTCCCCCATTTGTGTCACCGGGAGGGAACTGAATACAGGGAGATGACCGTGGGAAAAAAAATCAATAATCAACGAAAGGATAACGTTCTACGAGTCGGGGCGTGGACTGTCAGAAGCTTTTACGTGTTAGGGAACGTAGAAAATCTGAAAAGGGAAATGCAAAGACTTAATCTAGATACAGAAGGGGTAGGTGAAGGAAAGAAGACAAGGATATCTGTCAGATGAGTATAGGTTAATATCAACAGTAGCAGAAAACGGTGTAACGGAGCAGGATTCGTTATGAATAGGAAGGTAGGTCAGAGAGTGTGTTACTGTGAACAGTTCAGTGACAGGGTTGTTCTTATCAGAACCGACAGTAAACCAACACCGACATCGATAGTTCTGGTATGCATTCCGACGTCGCAAGCTCGATATGAAGAGATAGAGAAGGTTAATGAGGATATTGAAAGGGTAATACAGTATGTAAAGGGATATGAATACATAATACTCATGGGTGACTGGAAATAAGTTGTAGGGGAAGGAGCAGAAGAAGAGGTTACAGGAGAATATGAGCTTGGGACAAGGAATGAGGAGGAGAAAGACTTATTGAATTCTGTAACAAGTTTCAGTTATTAATAGCGAATACTCAGGTCAAGAATCACAAGAGCAGGTGGAACACTAGGAAAAGGCCGGGTGATATGGGAAGATTTCAGTTAGATTACATCATGGTGAGATAGAGATTCCTAAATCAGATACTGGATAGTGAGGCGACCCAGGAGCATACATAGACTCAGATCATAATATAGTAGTGACGAAGGGTAGGCTGAAGTTTAAGACATTAGTCAATACGCAAGGAATTTGGGTACGGAACTGCGATGGAATGACGAGATACAGTTGAAGTTCTCTAAGGCTATAGATACAGCAATAAAGAATAGCTCAGTAAGCAGTACAGTTGAAGAACAATGGACATATCTAAAAAGAGCGATAACAGAAGTTGGGAAGGTAAACGTAGTTACAAACAAGGTAGTTGCGAAGAAACTGTGGGTAACTGAAGAAATACTTCAATTGATCGATGAAAGAAGGAAGTAAAAAAATGTTCCGGGAAACTCAGGATCAAACAAAACACAAGTCGCTGAGGAACGAAGTAAATAGGAAGTGCAGGGAAGCTAAGATAAAATAGCTGCAGGAAAAATGTGCAGACATCGAAAAAGAAATGTTTGGCTTAAGGATTGACTCAGCATATAGGAAAGTCAAAGCAACATACAATCACATTAAAAGTAAGGGTGATAACATTAAGAGTGCAACGGGAATTCCACAGTTAAATGCAGAGGATGGAGAGCATAGGTGGAATGAATACATCGAAAGCGTCTATGAGGGGGAAGATATGTCTGATGTGATATAACAAGAAACAGGAGTCGATTTTGAAGAGATAGAGGATCCAGTATTAGAATCAGAATTTAAAAGAGTTTTGGGGGACTTAAAATCAAATAAGGCTAAAGAGATGCATAAAATTCGATCAGAATTTCTAAAATCAATTGGGGAATGGCAACAAAACAACTATTCACGTTCGTGTGTAGAATGTGTGAGTCTGATGACATACTATCTGACTTTCGGAAAAGCATTATCCACACTATTCCGAAGACTGCAAGAGCTAACAAGTGCGCGAATGATCGCTCAATCAGCTTAGGAGCTCATGCATCCAATTTGCTTCCAAAAATAATATACAGGGTGCTACAAAAAGGTACAGCCAACTTTCAGGAAACATTCCTCACAAACAAAGAAAGGAAATATGTTATGTGGACATGTGTCCGGTAACGCTTACTTTCCATGTTAGAGCTCATTTTATTACTTCTCTTCAAATCATATTAACCCAGGAATGGAAACACACAGCAACAGAACGTACCAGCGTGACTTCAAACACTTTGTTACAGGAAATGTACAAAATGTACTCCGTTAGCGAGGATACATGCATCCACCCTCCGTTGCATGGAATCCCTGATGCGCTGATGCAGCCCTGGAGAATGGCGTATTGTATCACACCCGTCCAAAATACGAGCACGAAGAGTCTCTTCATTTGGTACCGGCGTTGGGTAGACAAGAGCTTTCAGATGCCCCCATAAATGAAAGTCAAGAGGGTTGAGGTCAGAAGAGCATGGAGGCCATGGAATTGGTCCACCTCTACCAATCCATCGGTCACCGAATCTGTTGTTGAGAAGCGCACGAAAACTTCGACTGAAATGTGCAGGAGCTCCATCGTGCATGAACCACATGTTGTGTCGTACTTGTAAAGGCACATGTTCTAGCAGCACAGGTAGAGTATCCCGTATGAAACCATGATAACGTGCTCCATTGAGCGTAGGTGGAAGAACATGGGGCCCAATCGAGACATCACCAACAATGCCTGCCCAAACGTTCACAGAAAATCTGTGTTGATGACGTGAAGTCAACATTACCTTCCTTCAATTGGGCCAACTGGCGGTGAATCGAGGAAGTACAGTACATACTGACGAAACTAAAATGAGCTATAACATGGTAATTAGGCTTTTCCGGTCACATGTCCACATAACATCTTTTCTTTATTTGTGTGTGAGGAATGTTTCCTGAAAGTGTGGCCGTACCTTTTTGTAACACCGTGTATAGAAGAATGGAAAAGAAAATTCGAACTGTACAATAAACTGTGGTTTTAAAAATATTATGTCTTTACAGGATTACGCATGTGAAGTGACTGTTGCGGCAGAATGGGCGCAACCTGTCATAAAGAGGCCGACAGTGTGGTCTGTTGGTCAGCTGCCGCTAGGTCAGAAGAGAGAGGGGTCAGAGAGCGGCCAAAAATCCTACTCCAAGCTGTTTGTACTGGTAAAAGGATTGCAAAGTAGCAAACACCAGTTTTACTACAGGCAACGATAGCGATGAGCATACCAGCCATGACTCTTATTAAACATGGGTAATAAGTTTACGTCATTAATTTGCAAGTGTTTTTGTTTGTAGGAATTAATACAAGTTTCAAAATGCAGTAGTTTTAGTACATAAAATTAATAATAGTAGTAGTAATGCTGTCCTACGTTCACAGATTTACACTTATGAGACATGCGCACCTCGAAATTCGATACCGTTTGCTGGCCCTGGAGAATGTGACGTGGTAGCGAAAGCTTATAAACGGAGCAGACACGGGCGGGGGATCGCCCTAGAGGAGATGTGGGCCGAAAATGGGGAAATACCTCGAGATAAGAGGAAACGGCGAAGCTAGTCATATGTTCAGGTGCTCCTGTATTATCTATGGAAAGAAGTAGAAGGGCAATGAAACTACCGTCAGGCACTAAATGAATGTGCATCCACAAAATGAATGTACATCCACAACTCTTCACAGAACGTTGGCTTCTGATGCTTGTCTGATCTGTAAAGTAAGGCAGATGGTGACCTGTTGCATATCTGCCAAAAGAGGACATTCCTTTTGCACTCAGAAGTGTCTCCTAGCACACCGTTAATCGTACATTGTTAAAGATGGACATCCACAGCAGACAACCCCTACTTCTTCACATGTTGACCCAACGACATCGGCAATTACAATTTCAGTCATGTAGCCGGAAGCGTGCTACAGTTGTTTAAGGAGCATTATAGTGAATTCCCGCTGACGCTTCGGCAACTAAATTCGCCTGATGTAAATCCTATCGATCCATCAGGGTTGCGATCGGACACAAAGTATGGAAACATAAATAACGTCAGAAGTTCATATTTTATGCTTGTATACTGTTAAAAATTGCTTTTACTCTGCAGATATCCACTCTATGTAGGGAGTTATATTTAACCATGTGGTCTTAGTAGAGAAGATGCTCATCAATCAAAAATTAGTCATGACCAGGCCGTGTAACACGTCTCTGGTCTTGAATTGTTCTCAGTTCCTGAGGAACACAGTTTGCAAGTTTCTTTAGACAAGACATATCTGCCGAAGCAAGTCGGGATATCTGCGTGCCAGTTAGGAGCGACAGTGTCCGTAAGTGCTCATCAAAACACCAACATATTCTTACAGTTCTGTGACCACGGCTGCTGTTATCTTGGGAGTGTCCATACCAAAGTCATCAAGCAGACATAGAATGGGGAGTATTCACCACCTGAGTGTTGCCGGCTGACACTCACTAAATCCGAGAAGTTTTCACGATGTTGTTGCAATGACGGCAGTCGCGTAGCCTAGAGTATCACGGTGCTTTTGTTCACTGCTAGGTCACCGCAGACATTCTGAAAGTGCCAGTGATTACCTCTGATGCTCTCGCTTTCCTCCAAAAGAAACTCAATGACAGCCCTCTGCTTATAACGCAACTCCTTGACAGACGTCTATGTATGGCACTGCCACGTATTGGAACTTCATGACACTATAGCAAAGCTTCCCATCCTGGTGAGTCATTACTTCCCGAGAAGTAAATTCAGATTTTCTGAGGGGTAAAAACTGAAAGAAACCAAATTATTTTCAAGCGATCATAACTATTTTCACAGTTTTGTAAGAGTGATATTGATTATATATGTTATCAACAGTGAGAACCGGCCGCGGTGGTCTAGCGGTTCTAGGCGCTCAGTCCGAAACCGCGCGACTGCTACGGTCGCAGGTTCGAATCCAGCCTCGGGCATGGATGTGTGTGGTGTCCTTAGGTTAGTTAGGTTTAAGTAGTTCTAAGTTCTAGGGGACTGATGACCACAGATGTTAAGTCCCATATTGCTCAGAGCCATTTGAACCAACAGTGAGATTTTTTCAGTTAGCGGTGAAGATTACAGGTTCCTGACATAGTCTACTCACTATACAAGTATGTTGTGCTTTGTCTCGTACATGGCTGATGATGAAAGTGAGACATGTACCTAACAACAGCAAAATATCTCAAGAATGTGTCTTCGACTAGTTGTAGGTAGTACCTGTAGTAGTCGAGAAATTGTTTCATTCGAAACAGATAAATGAATTAATTCACAGCATGACACAGCAATAACCATTTAAGGGCTACTATAGTGCTGTACAGAGTATTATTATTATTATTGAAATGAAATGAGCGTATTATCCTTGATCGGATGCCCTCATCCGGGCAAGTTCGGCCGCCAAGTGCCAGTCTTATTTTAGTCGACGCCACATTGAGCGACTTGCGCGCCTGTGATGAACATGGAATGATGATGAGGACAACACAACGCCAAGTGTCCGAGTGGAGAAAATCTCCAACGTGGCCGGGAACCGAACGCGGGCGCGCTAGCATGGGAGGCAAGCACGTTACCACGCAGCTAAGCAGACGGATATTATTATTATTGGTATTGTCTGAAGTGTTTCAAATATCTGCAAGTTCAGGAGAAACGAGCCCAACAGTTAAGTAATTTACGAACAGTAAGTATAGCTCATACCTTTTAATTTGGTTGATTTGAAATGGGATTGCAGTATACAGGTCAAGAATGTGGCGCATGGAGGGCAGTAATAAAGGAGAAAAATGTTTTGTAACAGGTGTCTACCCTCAGTGTGAATAGTAGCTCTCTTATCCGAGAAGGAGTTGTGAGTATCTCTTGCGAGGCACCGCGAATTTCTAGCACACACACACACACACACACACACACACACACACACTCACACACACACACAAAGTAAATATAATTCATCTTTCATCACTTTAAAAATGCAAGTGTTTGAATAAAAGTCTTTCATTCATTTAGTTAGGTGCTAAAGTTGGTGACAATGTTGGGGGGGGGGGGGGGGAGGCGAAAAAAACAGATGGGGTGCCCGGGCGGGGTTACTAGCTAATGGCTAATATCTAATTACAGTCAGGGGTAATGGTGTAAGAAAGCCCCGTATGTAATAATAGTATTTTACTGTTGGAGAGTGGTCTGTAGAAGTACTCATTTTGATATAGAGAAAAAAAAATTCTTACAAGTAGAGCAGCCAGAAGCCATTACGAAAACTAAAAGCGACTGCGGATTCTCGGTGCCTTACAAAGCCTTTATTACTTATGGCAACTTTATCTTCTTTAACGACTTTATGAGTCGCGAAATGGCGAGTCGTTAATGTTTCGTCTTGCCTTAATTAGCCGCATCCGAATCGCAGCCTTTAGTCTCTGCAGTCTATTCCTGCCTAACATATGGACGAGAAGCGTCTGTTTTCCTCTACCTTTTGCCGTAGTGTAGACTTAGACTAAGCCCCCCCCCCCTCCCCCCCTCCACACACACACACACACACACACACACACCAATGTTCCTGTTTTGTCAGTTATAGAAGTTGGTACTGCACAACAGGAAAAAAGTAACTACCCTGTTACCAATGTGGAGAGCGTATGGAATAAGCCCTATTTCTCTTTCGTGCCATTACAAAAAGAAAATAAAGGAAAAGGATCTTCCGTGTAACAAAGTTCAAAGGGATATGTAGAAGTAATGTTTAGATGTTGTGTGTAGTAGAAGTGGAGACTATTTTTCTCTGGACTGTGACGTGTCGTTTGTGATGCATCAGGCACTCCTTTATGTTCCATTCCCATAACGCACATTCGAGACGCAGCATGGTGAAAGTTCCACATCTGCCGGAGGCTGCGACATCGCTCCCAGAGCGAGTAGCGAGTGATACGGCTTCGCTAAATTTGGAGGCACTCTGTGTGTGTGTGTGTGTGTGTGTGTGTGTGTGTGTGTGTGTGTGTGTGTGTGTGTGGTCGTGTTTGTCTGTGCGTGTGTGTGTGTCTGTGTCTGTGTGTGGCGTCACAGACAGGTCGGAGTTTCTGTTGACGGTTGGCCGTTCGGAAGTGCACCGGTTGGGAAGGCGAGTGTACGAGGACAGACACAATAGGAAACTTGGAGGAGGAAGAGAAATATAACGCATATGTGCATTAATGTAATGATTCCTATAACAGAATCATTCCGCAAATGAAAGTCACGAATAACAAAAGAAAGTACCGCTTTCTAAAGCTAACAAGTTGGTACATAACATCTTGTCTCTCGTTTCTTTCCTTTTTACTTTTCTCTTTACAATTGCCACTCGTTCTTCAACTATTATAGGTTTCAATGATTGGCTTAATAATATCTGTTCTTTTACCCCAAATTTGAACTGTAAATATTCTCTGCTTCAGTTTCTCTGCGTCTTGGATACATTGAAACTTAATCTTTCTTCTACTTGTTTCAACGTTTAAGTCAACAAACTTGTTTTAGCACTATACACTATCGAATTGATTACCCAGAAAATCGATTTTCAATATCACTTTTATGAAACTTCCTTGCAGATTAAAACTGTGTGCCCGACCGAGACTCGAACTCGGGACCATCCCCCTTCGCGGCAAGTGCTCTAGCATCTGAGCTACCGAAGCACGACTCACGTCCGGTCCTCACAGCTTTACTTCTGCCGGTATCTTGTCTCCTACATTCCAAACATTACAGAAGCTCTCCTACGAACCTTGCACCACTAGCACTCCTGAAAGAAAGGATATTGCGGAGACATGGCTTAGCCACAGCCTGGGGGATGTTTCCAGAATGAGATTTTCACTCTGCAGCGGAGTGTGCGCTGATATGAAACTTCCTGGCAGATTAAAACTGTGTGCCCGACCGAGACTCGAACTCGGGACCTTTGCCTTTCGCGGGCAAGTGCTCTACAATCTGAGCTACCGAAGCACGACTCACGCCCGGTACTCACAGCTTTACTTCTGCCAGTACCTCGTCTCCTACCTTCCAAACTTTACAGAAGCTCTCCTGCGAACCTTGCAGAACTGGCACTCCTGAAAGAAAGGATACTGCGGAGACATGGCTTAGCCACAGCCTGGGGGATGTTTCCAGAATGAGATTTTCACTCTGCAGCGGAGTGTGCGCTGATATGAAACTTCCTGGCAGATTAAAACTGTGTGCCCGACCGAGACTCGAATTCTGGACCTTTGCCTTTCGCGGGCAAGTGCTCTACCATCTGAGCTACTGAAGCACAACTCACGCCCGGTACTCACAGCTTTACTTCTGCCAGTACCTCGTCTCCTACCTTCCAAACTTTACAGAAGCTCTCCTGCGAACCTTGCAGAACTAGCACTCCTGAAAGAAAGGATATTGCGGAGACATGGCTTAGCCACAGCCTGGGGGATGTTTCCAGAATGAGATTTTCACTCTGCAGCGGAGTGTGCGCTGATATGAAACTTCCTGGCAGATTAAAACTGTGTGCCCGACCGAGACTCGAACTCGGGACCTTTGCCTTTCGCGGGCAAGTGCTCTACCATCTGACACTAACTGTCCCCCTTTCATAAGTTTCTAAGAATTCTCAAGGATACCTGATATTGCCTCTACTGCTTCAATTAAATCCCACCATCGATTACCACTTCTCTTCTTCTGTAGACCTATTATCAACTCAAGCTTCTCATTTCTCATTTGTCCAAAGGTCCTATATCCTGAGAATCTCTAAATGTTGTGATGAAACAGAATATGTTCGATTCTTCCTCTGTTCGCGGTGTCCCAAGTCCCTTTTTATATTGGTTTAGTTACCTTCGTGGAATAGTGTAACAAATTATTTATAAAATTCTCTTTGTTAAACTCACTTTTATCACAGACGCCAGTTCAGTCGTTATACAAGTCCTTGTTCAACGTTAATTGCTAGACAGTCTATAAAAAGACAGTCTATAAAAAGTAACTTATAAACACTCTTTGAGCCAAGGAGAATGTTATGAAGTGAACTGAATTTGTGGTAAGTTCCCATAAGACCAAACTGCTGAGGTCATCGGTCCCCAGTCTTACACACAACTTAATGCAACTTAAACTGTCTTACGCTAAGGACAACACACGCACCTATGCCAGAGGGACTATTCGAACCTCCGACGGTCGGAGCCACGCGAATCGAGAATGTTATTCCGCCATGTTTGTAACCTGATGAAGCAATCTTTGCAACAAAGGTTTCCTTCGCGAATCGCGTAAATAGCACATCTAGCATGCCTCGTCGGTGCTGGGTGCCATGGAGAGTCGAGTAAACCTCCGGGATGAGCGACATCAGTCTCTAGAGGTTTCTCACTTTTAATTAAAATATTCTTATTAGGCCTGCAAGAGTGTTGTATAACAGAATTTTCTCACACATATCTGCTGTTTTGGCGCAGAAATGGGACTATAATTCCACAAAAATAAAGGTTAATACCTATTACTCTGTAACTGACAAGTCTTAGGGAATTTTTATTCAATAATGAACAGCCTCAGCTGCACCGTTTGCTTAGAATTTACCTAGGTTTCAGTCGGGATAACCCAACCTTATTCACATTAACAGTAACTACCGTCTTTCCATAGTAGACATCGACAAGCTAAAATGACAAATCCATAAGTTATCGTCAGACTACTGCCTCGGCCCCACTTCGCGACCGCGATGCGGTAGCCACGAGTGCTGTACTGGGACTCGACCGCGATGTACTGGAACTCCAGTACAGCACCCGTGGCTGCCGCATCGCCGTCGCGAAGTGGGGCCGAGGCAGTGCCAGATAAGTTTCGTAGTCTGACGATAACTTACGGATTTGAAACTTTAGCTTGACGACGTCCACTATGGAAAGACGGTAGTTTCTGTTTTCCTGAAGAAGATTGAAACCTAGGTAAATTCTAGGCAAACGGTGCGGCTGAGGCTGTTAATTATTAAAATTAACATCAATATCTACACAGTGGCTGCCAGGGCCGCGAAATGTGGAAGATACTTAAAACAGAAGATATTTAAAATCTTAGAGAACAGTAAGTCCTTTCCTTCATGAGCCCCTCGTAGCTTCTAGAGTACGTAAAAAGGTAATAAAAATGATTCATCTAATTGAAATGTAGTAATATGTCTTTAGTTCTGGCGTACAACGTCTGAATCGGATAAACAAACTATGTCTGCCCAAGGTGAAATACACTGAAGCGCCAAAGAATTTGGTATAGGCATGCTTCTTCAAATACAGAGGTATGTAACACTGACAAAGACGGCGCTGCGGTCGCCAACACCCATAAAGACAAAAAGTCTCTAGCGCAATTGTTGGAACGATTTCTGCTGTTACAATGACATTATGATTTAAGTAATTTTGAACTTGGTGCTACTGTCGGCGCACGAGCGATGGGACACAGCATCTCCAGGGTAGCGATGAAGTGAGGATTATTACGTACGACCATTTCAAGTGTGTAGCCGTGAATGCCACGAGTCTCCGACATGGAGTAGCCTGGTAAAGATCCTGCAAGAACGAGAATAACGGCAACTGAAGAGAATCGTTGAACGTGACAGAAGTGCTATCCTTCCACAAATTGTTGCACAGTTCAGTGCTGGGGCACCCACCAGTGTCAGTGTGGGAACCATGCAACGAAGCATCATCGATACGAGCTGTTCCAGCCGAAGGCCCACTCGTTTACCCTTGGTGACTGCGCGACACACAGCTTTATCCCTCGCCTGGGCCCGTCAACATCGACATTGGACTGTTGATGACTGGAAACATGTTGGCTAGTTGGTCGAGTCTCGTTTCAAATTGTGTCGAGCGGATTGGCGTATACGGGCGTGGAGACAACCTCATCAATCCATGGGCTCTGCATGTGAGCAGGGGACTGTTCCATTTGGTGGAGACGTTGTGATAGTGTGATGCGTGTTCAGTTTTTGTGATACGAAACCCCTGATACGTCTAGATACTACTCTGACAGATTACATGTACGTAACCATCATCTCTGATCACCTGCATCCATTCAAGTCCATTCTCCATTCCGACGTACTTGGGCAAATCCATCAGGACAATGCGACACCCCACGCGTCCAGAACTGCTACAGAGTGGCTCCAGGAACACTGTTCTGGGCTTAAACAGTTCCGCTGGCAACCAGACTCCCCAGACATGAAAATTATTGAGTATATCTGGGATACATTCCAATGTGCTGTTCAGAATAGACTTACACCCATTCATACTTTTACGGATTTTTAGGCAGCCCTGCAGGATTCATGGCGTCAATTCTTCCCAGCAGTACTTCAGACGCTAGTCGAGTCCATGTCACGTCTTGTTGCGGCACTTATGTGTGCTCTCTGGGGCCCTATACGATATTAGGCAAGTGTACCAGTTTCTTTGGCTCTTCAGTGTATATCAGATGTCGGCTATGTAGATGTGAACTGGAGTCACTAACTGTACCCTGAAAGCGACTAAATTAGTATTATCTCGCCTATTTCATCATAACGCCTGTATTCATTGTTAGTAATATCCTGCCGCTTATACTCGTATCCAGCGCTACCCCATCCCTTCGGCTGTAGTCTTCAGAAACGGCTCGTGTCGCAATACGTGCCCATCTTGTTCTATTACTTCGATTTTTTGTGTTCTTTATTAGACATTATTCTCCCTGACTCGCTGCAATACATAGTCATTCCTTACTCGATCAATCCACCAGACCTACAACAGTGAGCTGTAACATCACTTTTCACAGACTTTAAATATTTAATTCCGTTCTATTCCACTGCCCATGTTTCGCACCACACGAAGTTATATTTCAGACATAGTTTCCTATTAATTTTTTGCTGGTCTCAAGTTGTAGATTTTAGGTGATAACAGTTATTTTTCATACAAATCCTTTTTGGTTGTGCAGGCCGAAGACTACTATGTGTTCCATTTACCATTTTCACACATTAAATTTCAATTATTTTCGCACTACTTTTTTAATCTTGACAGGCCGCCTGATGTTCATTACGTTGAATCCCCATACTGTTTATTCTGAATTTTCCGATTAGAAGGCATTAGTTACTCTTAAATCTCTTCACATTAATCGGGTGGCCGGGGTTCGCTTGAGGCTGAAGTTTCTGTTGCCACATATGAATTCTCCGAAGACTCTCGTCTGCTCTGACCTACTTGCCACCCCGATGTATATACTTCTTCTTCTCCGTAAACTGCTTTTCGTCTCTGGCATATTACCTTCAGTAATCCATTTTCATTACTCCTTTGTCCTTTCATTATATGATAAGGTACAGACGGACGTCATTACGCCAGACGAGCATTTGACAGAGGGGCTTATGACCTCACAATTTAATCGCTTAACCACCAACCAATCAACTGTGATCCATCTCCTCAAGAAATTTAATTTTATAAACAAGTATAAATTATTGTGTTTTAATTAAGTCATCCATTATAGCGCTAATGTGATATAGCCGTGGCAGAGTCCGTGCTAAAAGCAAAAACGTTCTAGATTCATCCTAAATACATCTCCTACATCTTTGTTACATGACTTACTCACAACGTTCACGTATTTAAATCGCATTGTTTACTGAATTACTTTTCGTCGTATTTCGATGTATTCGATGTAATGACACTCCATTTGGCATCATTTTAATTGACAGCTCAGTGCACTTCACGAATGTTATGAAGTCTAAATCATCGTTCATAGCACAGTGTATTGCAATGTGCAAATGGGTTCACGCTAGTGTATGGAGAGGTGCTACAGGTTACCTTTTTCATTGAAGCCGGCCGAAGTGGCAAAGCAGTTCTAGGCGCTGCTGTCTCGAACCGCGAGACCGCAACGGTCGCAGGTTCCAATCCTGTTTTGGACATGGATGTGTGTGATTTCCTTAGGTTAGTTATGTTTAAGTAGTTCTAAGTGACCTCAGAAGTTAAGTCCCATAGTGCTCAGTGCCATTTGAAGCAATATTTTCATTGAAAAATGCTTGTGGATGGGCAAGGTAATGTAGACACCTCAAGACATTAATGAGTGAAAGCACTGATATAGTGCCCTTGAGTGGATGTATTCTAAAAACCAAACCAATATTTTCGTGTTCATTAGTATCAGTATTAATAGGAAATGAGTTTCGGACAGCTTCTTCCTAGCAGACAGCTCGAATTTTTGGTTTCGCTTCTCGCGACTACACGCGTAACTAGAAGAAATAAATGGGAATTCAACAACAGCGTTTCTATCTTTGAGTGCTTCGCTATTCATTGATTAAACAGATTAAAGGAAATAAAATCCGTATGATGCCTTCTGACTATGAGATGGTCCATTAAACACCACAGCTTAGAGTAAAGAGTGGTTGTTCGTATTCCACGTGTATCTCTGTGCTGGTCTTTTTGTTTTCTTGTTCTGTAACTTGGAAAACCAACTGGACAGAGGAGCCAGTTCAAATGTCGGAGGAAGGGAAGGGTATATTATCTCAACCGGAATAAGCCTACTTAAGCACTGTGAGTTTCAAATCTCTCTTTGGATTTGGAACAGCTTTATATATGTGTTTTTGTATATTTGCTTTTACCTCACAATTTAAAAAGACGTAAATAACAACGCGATCAGTAATCTTGAACTGCTAGTTGCAGAGAGACAAAGATGTACAAACTTGCAATTGTGGGATATCTCGGAGAGAATGGCTTAAATAATAGTTGGACGGGAGAAGTATAAGTTTTCACTGTGTTATCTTATTGTGTATAGCTCATCTAAACTGTTTTATTTCGAATTTGTATCAATCTTGTGTGTACATCGTACTTCATCAAAGGCATGTATTAATTACATGGACATTGGAATGAACGTTCCTGCGGTTTCTGTTAAATGTGGCACGCAACATCATACTAAGAGATACAATGTTTGGCTGGTACTATGAACTATTTGTGGCACACAGGTAATACAACAGAACGGCGTCTGGTGACTATTGTTAGATTATTACAAGAAATTTATAGCCTCTTTACCAAAAAAACATTACAGCTTTATTTGTTTGTAATTATTATCTGTATAAATGTTTTCCATAATATAAAATGTCTCAGAGTTCGCATTTTCCTCTCACGATTGCCCCAGGTAGTAACATTTCTGTTGGTTTTTAGTGAAGCTCCTCTGCGCTATTTCTTTTTGTATTGCGTGAAAGACTCGAAAACGACGATATTTGGGGCTCTTCAGTACTACTGCGCAATACGGACTAATTTTTATATACATCTATAGAAGACGCTTTAGAAAGCAATATACTTGCCACAGCGCCAAGATTACAACGACTCCTGTAATTACCCCTTTCGGTAGTCTCTCATGACCACGATCACCAGTGGACTTTTCTTACAGCAGAACTCTAGGACCGTAAGGAAGTTCCTGCGGGCACTTGAAGACTCCTTTTACTTACCGCATGTCAATCGCGTGCTAAGTAATTACTAAAATGTTGCGCACTATTGAATGCCTCTTGGTTTTCTGATAATTAAGGCTGTGCTGTAGTTCTTCTCACGCTGACAAACGAAATTTCATTCCTGCGACACCAACAGCGAAAAACGGATGTCAGCCTGTTGCTAACGCAGTTGATCTAGCCGCTTTAACATCAAACGGCCTACAGTCGACCATGTTTACCCCATATATTTTGTCCCGCGTCCACGCTTCCATAAGGAACGTGAGTTGATTACAGCTTCTCATACCATCTGTAGAGAAATACATTTACAACCATTATGCTGAGCGATTATATTTTTATATGCAGATCTTACACTAAGGTGACAGTAGTCACATGATACCTCTTCCTAGTACCGTGTCGGATATCCTTGTATCCGACGTAATGCTGCAACTCGATGTGGCGTGGACTCAACAAGTCGCTGCAGAGATACTGCGAAGTACTGCCTCTTTAGCCATCCATTATTGCGGAAGTGTTGCTGTTACAGGACTCTGCGCGGCAACTGACGTCTCGGTTATGTCCCATAAATGTTCGATGGATGGAGAAATAATTCATTCGAATTATGCAGAACGATCTTCAGACCAATCGCGAACAACTGAACCAGATGATATGGCGCATTGTCATCCGCAAAAGTTACATCGTTGTTTGGGAACATGAACTCCATGAATGGCTGCAAGTGATATCCAAGTAGCTGAACATAAGCACTTCCGATTAACGAGCGGTTGAGTTGGTCCATAGGACCCAGTCCATTATATGTAATCACAGCCCACAGCATTATGGAGGTACCACCACATTGTACTGTGCCTTGTTCCAAGTTGGGCACATGATTTTCTGGGGTTGAAGTCGCTCTCGAACCCTACCATCAGTTCTTACCAGCTGAAGCCTGGGGCCATCTGACCGGGCCACGGTTTTCCAGTTACGTATGATCAAATCGCTATGATCATCTGCACAGGAGAGACGCCGCAGGCGATGTTGTGCTGTTTGCAAAGGCACTCGCTTCAGTCGTCTGCTGCCATTGATGCCAAAAATCGACGCTCGCCTGTTTCACGAGGCTTTGTTTGTCTGTTATCACTGACAACTCTACACAAACGCTGCTGCTCTCGGTCGTTAAATGAAGGCCGTCGACCGCCGCGTTGTCCGTGGGTAGTGGAAATGCCTGAAATTTGGTGTTCTTGGTACGCTAATGACATAGTGAACACTGTGAATCCCAGAATACTGTTATTCCCAAACATCTTCCGAAATGGAATATCCCATGGGCCTAGCCCCAATTACCGTTCCGCTTTCAGAATCTGTTAATTCCCGCAGTGCGGTCATAATCACATCTGAAAGCACTTCATATGGTTCATCTGAGTACAAATCAAAGCTACGCCACATGCACGGCCCTTTCCTACCTTGGGTACGCGGTACTACACATATCGCTAACCCATGATTTTTGGCACCTCAGTGTATATTGAACAACAACGTGACAGCCTGAAGCTTGTGTTCCAGTGCTGTACCATGCTGCTCAGCTATCGATAACTTGCAGATCTCCTGCACTTTTCTCCGCTATTTCTTACTTTCGCACTCTCTCCTACCAGGGGAATTTCAAAAGGTAAGTTACACGTTCTTACGGCAGCCCAGGAAAGTGAATATAGTAACGCGCTTCAAACCGACACATATTCATAGCACTCTTTTTCAACACAGTCTTCAGCTCTCTCTAAGCAACCGCCACATCGTTCCTCCAGTTGTTCAGTTCCAGGATTAACGACGAAGATATTAAAGAACGGATCCGTGAGCGTCCCCCCTCATAGCTGAGCATCATCTCACGGAAAAGGCGGAAATTGCATGGACTGTATGGCCGATCAGCATCGTACACGTCTATTGGGCCTTGGTGAAATAGTTGTCACCATTTCGTTGCTGCGGCACGCGATATAGAATTTGTTCCATTTAACGCCAGAAATTCATGGTGAATCTGTGTACTATTTACATATATTCCCCACAAGAATCATTCTGTCACATGAATTTCCAATTTTTAATATGTTTCTAAATGCGGTGATACTTCTATTGGTCTGGTATCCTTATCGCCAAAGAAATGTTTCTCTGGGACACCCGGAACGTGCAGTCTCGTGCAGTGTCGTACTCTTATCGTAGGACGACATATGTAACGTACTTCCCGGCATCCCCCTGTGTATACTTGGGCATCAGTAGCTAGCAGCCTTATCTGCTAATTCTCTCCTGGATATTGAAATAAGAACACCGTGAATACATTGTCCCAGGAAGGGGAAACTTTATTGACACATTCCTGGGGTCAGATACATCACATGATCACACTGACAGAACCACAGGCACATAGACACAGGCTGGCCAGGGTAGTTGACTTACACCTTCTAGAGCACGTTGGGTGGCACGGGATACATGCGGACGTGCATTGTCCTGTTGGAACAGCAAGTTCCCTTGCCGGTCTAGGAACGGTAGAACGATGGGTTCGACGACGGTTTGGATGTACCGTGCACTATTCAGTGTCCCCTCGACGATCACCAGAGGTGTACGGCCAGTCTAGGAGATCGCTCCCCACACCATGATGCCGAGTGTTGGCCCTGTGTGCCTCGGTCGTATGCAGTCCTGATTGTGGCGCTCACCTGCACAGCGCCAAACACGCATACGACCACCATTGGCACCAAGGCAGAAGCGACTCTCATCGCTGAAGACGACACGTCTCCATTCGTCCCTCCATTCACGCCTGTCGCGACACCACTGGAGGCGAGCTGCACGATGTTGGGGCGTGAGCGGAAGACGGCCTAACGGTGTGCGGCACCGTAGACCAGCTTCATGGAGACGGTTGCGAATGGTCCTCGCCGATACCCCAGGAGCAACAGTGTCCCTAATTTGCTGGGAAGTGGCGGTGCGGTCCCCTACGGCACTGCGTAGGATCCTACGGTCTTGGCGTGCATCCGTGCGTCGCTGCGGTCCGGTCCCAGGTCGACGGGCACGTGCACCTTCCGCCGACCACTGGCGACAACATCGATGTACTGTGGAGACCTCACGCCCCACGTGTTGAGCAATTCGGCGGTACGTCCACCCGGCCTCCCGCATGCCCACTATACGCCCTCGCTCAAAGTCCGTCAACTGCACATACGGTTCACGTCCACGCTGTCGCGGCATGCTACCAGTGTTAAAGACTGCGATGGAGCTCCGTATGCCACGGCAAACTGGCTGACACTGACGGCGGCGGTGCAGAAATGCTGCGCAGCTAGCGCCATTCGACGGCCAAGACGGCGGTTCCTGGTGTGTCCGCTGTGCCGTGCGTGTGATCATTGCTTGTACAGCCCTCTCTCAGTGTCCGGGGCAAGTATGGTGGGTCTGACACACCGGTGTCAATGTGTTCTTTTTTCCATATCCAGGAAAAAATACAAGTGGTCCCACCGTCTAGAGGCTTCTATTTCATCAAGAAACACGGGTTGCGGTCTTCCTGCTACGAAGGCCTCAATAGATTCACATAAGTGGACCGGTCTGTCGTAATTTTGAGTTACGTTCACTATTTTACCAAGCGAAACGCAATGAATATATCTATTTGGTTATCGCAATCTACTGTCCTCTGGATCTTATGGACAAAAATGGCGAAATATTTCACGCGATTTCTGTTCGCAAAATCCTTATCGAACCCTATAGATGAAATATTTTGAACCCCAGAATGCTCATTTATCTTGGAACTAATTTCGAAACATATTTAGGTCACTCAGAAGTTTACACCATCTACGATAACGTCAGATCAGTACCGTGAGCCACTCGCTACTTAATATCAGTACTTAGGCCATTAGGTGATGGGAAATTGTTTTGCATAGCGTGCTGTCACGTTGCGAGAGAAATTGTTCTTCTTCGTTCGTGTATCCACTGCTACGGTATTTCCTTTCTTTTATGTCTTGTTATTCGCATCACCTCATGTAGTTGCTCCCTTCTATCGCCTGTCAAAGCGGTCCCATTCTTCTTCTTAGGGTTTTCTATGGAGCCCTTTGGTGTCTCGTAATTTCATTATGAGTGTCAGTCTGTCGTCTATATCTAGTGGAGTAACTTGGTGTTCACCTATATCTCTTCCACGTTGTTTCCAACATGTGCTGTCCATTTTTAATGTACCAAAATAGGCAAAAAAGCTTTTTTGTCAGTCTATTTGGATTCATTCTTTGAAATACAAGAAATAAATGTAACGTATTAGCAGTTGCGATTATTGACAACCGTCAGCTTTATAATGGAATGACGACTATGAAACTTCTTGCCAGACCTGCTCTCAAATGCAGAATATTCGCTTATCACGAGACGTTGCCTTACCATCTGGCTACGTGAGCACTACACTCCACCAGACACAAACATGTATATTCTGTACAGCAACATATTTTTCTTCAAAGTCCATTGCCCGGTGTCGGCGGTAAATTCGATATAGCACCTCGGAATAACCATGCGATGTCCATTCAGATATGCAGGCCTGCTCGAAGGAACTTTCCAATGTCATTCGGGAAACATCTCCCCCGAATGGAAATATACATAATGGATGTACGGGTAGCGTTTGTAGTCACGCGGTTCACGACACATGGAAGTTTAGGGCGGGCCATGAGTCATGTTCAGATAGTGAAATGGCGAGGCGACTGCTCGCAATAAGGGGGAAATCCTGGCTTCAGTCCAGTCGGGAACAAATTTCGACTGTCATCATTCCATTATACAACTGGTCGTTGTCTGCCTTCGCAAATTCGAATGCATTTGGTGTATTTCATGACGATTTTAATCGCGGCAGTGCCTGTTCCTTCTGATAAGTATGCATGTCTCAAGAAGCTTTGCATCGTAATTCGGAATAACACGGGCACTGAGATATCGGATCGTATCATTCTTTGGATGAGGCCATAGGAAGCTATTCTTCTTTCAGTTTTGAACATGTCTAACACATGTCTAACACATTTAATTAGATTTCGACATCTCTTGATCAGAATTAAAAATTTTAAAACCCTATAAAATAACTCACAGGAAAACAAATTTCACAGAAACATGAACCAAGATGAATAGTTTCATAACATAGAAAGGTCACTTATATAGTCGAGTCAAAAATTGGAGCCGGCCGCGGTGGTCTCGCGGTTCTAGGCGCGCAGTCCGGAACAGTGCGACTGCTACGGTCGCAGGTTCGAATCCTGCCTCGGGCATGGATGTGTGTGATGTCCTTAGGTTAGTTAGGTTTAAGTAGTTCTAAGTTCTAGGGGACTAATGACCACAGCAGTTGAGTCCCATAGTGCTCAGAGCCATTTGAACCATTTTTTTTTCAAAAATTGGAAACAAGGAATGTTCAGGCCTTTGATACGCACGCCTTGACGGAAACATCAGACTGAGCGACCCAGTGGCTTACATTGCTGCTTCGAAAACAAGACACAAGTTGCTCTGATTATCCGGCGCGGATAGTGATATATGCCCATTCGAGACATTGTAACATATATAATCGTACTAAACAACAGTTGTTTAAATAAGAAGATTCAGATGATGAGAACTTTTGCATTTCAGAAAATACGAAACAATCCTGTAAACCAAGTGCAACTAGAAGAAATCTTTTAACCTTTATGGGAATGTCCATTACGTACACAGTATTCTAGAGCATTTACACAAGCAGCTGCACGGTCAAGATCCCCCGTATGGAGGAGATTTTAGTAGTACACATCTGTATAAGATTTGAAGAAAAAGGTGCTTCGGAACTAAAGGCGGGAAAACAGAAAAAGATTAAGCAATCAAAACCCTATAGTAGTAGATTGAAGCCAGAATTTTTTTTAGGTAATTGTAAGTGTTGGTTTAGGATTAGGCCATCGTTCTTAGAAATATGTTTCAAAATTTCCAGCTCTTAGAGTATGTCCACAATCTGACATTCCTTTTCCCTATGCAAACTACAAAATTCTCCTACGTTTTCGGTTTGTGACGAAAATAACAGATGGTCAGCCAGAGTGCAATTATTTACATTAGTGGCTCTTTCTTCCAATAAATGTTCCCTGTACCTCACTTTGAAAGATCTTCCAGTTTATCATATACAATAAATAGGACACGTATGACACTCTTGAACTGTTTTAGGAGCAAAGTTGGCCTTAGATTGTCAATAAAATTTTTTGCAAGTTATTGTTAGTAGAAAACACAACTTTGATACATATATATTAACTACCAGACGAAGAATTCTATGAGAAACAGGGCCAAAAAATGGGGTCGAAGAACCTGTTTCTATTTTACCTAGCGTCATAAGCAGCGCAAATGACTAAAGTAGTCACTTTATCGGCATTTCTGACTTTAAAGATGTTTTCAACACACAAGGGTTCATAACCGTTATCAACCGCAATACGTTTTATTAGATTCATCTCATCATTAACTTGTCTTGCGGCAGAGATACTGCACGATGAATGACTGAATGGACTAATGCTTTTTTGTGGAAATGAAGAAGCACTGAACTAGTGGGCACTAGCAGTTTTTTAAAAAATACCGAAAGAATGTCTATCATTGTCTGTAGCAGTAGGTAAGGTCCAAGTACTGTAGTCGACAGACATTATTTTCTAATTCACGAGGGAAGTAGATTTCCTCATGAGGACTATTAAAAATCCCAGTGAGATGCTCAGTACCTTCCCGGGAACGACTGTATATGATACAAAAGTTGTATATGTACCAAGAGTATAACAATATATCCAGATCAGTAGGTGAAAAGTTACTGAAGAATGTGTCTTCTAGCAAATTAATTAAGACATCGCAAACATTCCTGCCAGTGGATTACCCATTGCTAGGCCGTCTCGCTTATGGTATAATTTTTCATTGAAAAAAATGTAGTTGCGTTATTACTTACTTAGTAAACAAACAAGGTAAGGGACTTGCTCCTTTTTTAAAAATACGTTGGCAAGCTGGGTGTACTCTGTCCTTGTGAGGCCAACTGAGGAACTACATGATTGAGATGTAACGGCACCGGTCACGAAAATTGACAACGGGTGGGAGAGAGGTGTGCGGACCATATGTCCATCAATATCCATAGCCGGTGACGCCTTAGAACTGAGGATGACACGGCTGCCGGTCGGTACCGTTCGACCTTCAAGACCTGTTCGGGCAGTGTTTGTTAGAATATGTCTGCTCGAAACTTTGACTATTGCCTTCTCGCAATGTAACTTTACATAATTAACTTTTCTTCTTCTTATTATTATTAATATTTTATTTTATAGCATAAATTGGACCACTTTAGACAATATTATTAATTAGGTTCTTCCTATTTTGTTGGCACAATACTTTTTCATACTTTGAGATGACCCTTCCCTTTCTCTGTTTGTTAATTCTTATTAATAGTATGGTTTGTTCATACAGAATTAGTTTGCGCGCATCTGTCTTGCCTTTCAAATCCTCCATCATAGTCTGTAATTTCGTCATGTCCTCCTTGAACTCTGCGATACATCTAATGCCACTCCTACTATTTTGTAACTTCTCAGCTAATCTCCTGCTACGTCTACTTTCTGTTGATCTCGTCAAATGTCCTAGGAAAGCAACCCGTTTTATTTTTAATTTCACTTGACACTGGTTCTAATTCTTTACAAACTGCATTTGAAGTTATTCTCAGAACTCCGTCATTTTGGTATTTTTTATTTATACATTTTCTGACTATCCTTCCTTTTAGTTTGAGTAATCTGTCTGTCGCTAGAGAGTTGGTTGTTTTAAATATAGTTTCGCTAGCGTATGGTATTGGCGGCTGTGTGACTGCTTAGCAGTGTTTCAATTTTGTGGCTACTGAGAGGCATTTTTTGTTGTATGTGTTCTTGGTAACAATATATGTGTTAATAAATTTGTTTATTCTACACTGCTTTGACGGTTTCTCATTCAGATGGGTGTTATTATTTCTCCCAAGTATTTAAACCTTCCAACAACTTTTATGTTGTTTTCTCCAAACATAATCTTGTTCGGCAGTGGCGGTTCCGTCATAATTATTTATGTTTTTCAAAAGATATTTTAAGGTTAATACTCTTGCCTATTTCCTGTAAAGTGTGCATTTTTTGTTGGGTTTCTTAAATGTTGTTGACGAGAAGACCGAGGTCATCACTGAATTTTAAACAGTTCAGGATTTTGTGATAAAACTTTAATTTCATTATACTGTCCTTGTACCATGGCCTCATTGTATATTCAAGGGCACAGTTAAAAAGCAGTGGTGTCAGGCCGTCTCCCTGCCTTAAACGAGTTTTTACCAAGAATGATTCAGAAAATTTCCCCTCTCGATTTACTTTTCGAAACTTTGTGTGTTAGGGTGAGTTCTATAAGTTTAATTAATTTTAGGAGTCGTTTGAAGTGTCTCAAAGTTTTTGACAGTGTGGGTCTACAGATAAAATATATAATATAATTGGGAGGCTTGTTTCGTTTTTGGTCTTAAGCCATGATTCATATCAGAGAAATGATTTTTTTGGCACAGTTTCCCCATGTCCTCCTTGGTATTCTCACAGTTCCTTATGCAGATGTTCTGTGAGCATATTGTGTAAAATCTTGGAAAAATTGTTGTAGATACAGGCAAAGACGAGATTCCTCTATAGTTTTTGTGGATAATTTTTGTCCTTTTCTCATGAAATGGGTTAACTATAGGTGTGGTCCATTCTTCTGGGAATTTTACCGTTGCCCAAATTTTGTTTTACCAGCATACTTCCACATTTCAGCAAATACTTGATTTTCGTCACGTGCTTTGTAGTTACTCATTTCTTTAAGTGCAATTTCTATTTCTTGTACTGTAGGTGGGTTTACATTTTCTGGTTTGGTTTTCATGGGCGTGCTTGTTTATGTTGATAAAAACTTTTCAGTTTCATCACAGTTCAAGCGCTTGCTGAATCCTTCTGTCAAGATTTCGGCGTTTTCGTTGTTCTTATGAGCTGTTCGTCCATCTGATTTCTCAACAATAGTGTGGGAGGGTTGTGATTACATAATTGTTCATCGAAGGCTTTGAAATACTCTCTGGAATTGGTTTTGTAGTAGTTTTGTTCAATACAATAAGTAGATTCTTTAGATACTGCCGCTTTGCCTTTCTGATAATTTGAGAGAATGTTCTTTTTTATGTTGTTGAGGTTAGTTGCAGTTAGTTCTGTTTTGCGAGTTTGGAATTTTGTCCACGCTTGATGTCTTTCTTCTTGAATTTCATCATATTCCGCAGTCCACCGTGCATGTCTTTAACGTTGATTTACTGGAACCAATGCTTCAGTGTGTTGTTTTAAAATTTGTATTGGGTCCTCAATATTATTCCTTACTATTGTATTTCGTGTTTTTCTCTGATATTCATCATTTTTGGTTAATTTATGCGGTCATACGTTACTTTACCTTCAGTTGCTCCGTTTTTTTCCTCTTAATGGAGTGAATTTGATTTTGATTTTGACCTAATAATGATCTTAAACTGTGGCTGTTCATCTCAGTACATGAACATTTCTAATTTCTTTGTAAAAGAATCGGTCTATGCACACATGCTGCAAGTACTACTCTCTTATTGTCCAGTCAGGATATTTTCAGATCGTAAGCTTCTTGGTTTTCTTTTAAAATATGTAGATTTAGAGATGAGCCCATGTTTCTACAAATTTAAATGAGTCTTTGTCTGTTTCTATTAGTTTCTTTATGTGGGGACCATTTTACAATTGTATCATTGTAATTGTTTCACTTTCAGAGTTGGGCATTAAAATCCCCTATTCTATGTTATGACATGTTTCATCCTTGTTACTGTTGCAGTCAACCTTATTTCTCTGTGATTGGCTTTGAAGGGTTTTAAAATTTTTGTTCTGATGAAGTTATCCTTGCAGGTGTCGATGCCTAGGTGCATGTATTGAATAATTATATACAACTGGTTAGCTATGTTCGTTCTCCATTGTAACTTATACACAGTTGCTGTAAGACAGCCTTGTTGAAAACCGTAAGGTTTCTACCTGCCCAGTCATATAAGGCTATATTGAAATATAAAGACTTAAGGAAGACATATGTATGGCTATAAAACGAATAAGCATTGCGATGAAAATTTACTTTTACCATATTACTTTAACTCCTGTCTTAACATCAAAGAGTGCATGAAGGATCGAAAAACATTTCCGTGCCTAGTACAAAAAATTGTTTCCAATAAAATTTGTTGTTTATAGAAGGCAAAGGACAGATTTCATGAACAGGCCTATGTTTTATATCTTAGACTAACATAAATTTTTCGCTTACATTTTAATTTTAAAATTGATGCATTTTTGAATTTTAAATGACGGGTAGGACAACTATAACAGTGTATTGATAAAAGACACAAGAAGAAGATGATTAAACATAAAAGCATTTTACCTGTAAAAATGCGATGTAAGTTGTTTACAAAGGCATGAGCATTAATATTTCAGAGAATTCTGAGTAAGACTGAGATTCGATTCTTGAGTTTCTCCCGGCGTATTTGATAATCAAAATATCCACGGGTGTACTGCCGGTCTATAGTGTCCAACGGGCACAGTATATCGGCGATCAAACATGTCGCCATCATCAGGTGAACTGACCGACTGAGCTCCTGTGAACGCGCCCACCGCGGACAGAGCCATCACACCGACGTCATCTCAGACGCCGTCGCAATCTGTTCCACCGCGCTACCGTGGCGCGGGGCGCAGACGGCGGAGGGAGCGCGCCGCGGGCGGAGGGTATCTAAATCGGCCGCCGCCGCGACAGCGTCCAAATGGGCGCTTCTCGACAAACGAGGGAAGCTAATGATGTGCGCAATATTTGGACAAACATGCTCTTAAACCTTTCTGATTGTGATAAGAAACTGATTGAAACTATTAATGTCAAGCTAAAAGAAAACGATGCCCTTGTAACAAAATCTGACAAACGATATGCTGTAAACGTTGCTTCTGAGAACGAATATGTCTCTAAGACATAAATATTTTTTGAATAGAACAATTTTTCGGAGCGAGATGAGGATCAGACCTGTATAGTACAAAAAGAAATCATCCTTGCTATGAACAGAGATAAGCACCTGCTTGAACCTTATCACAAGAAATAGCTTATTAACATGAACCAACAGGCTCCAAAATCGCATTTCCACTTTAAGATACAAAAAATTCACCATTCGATAAATTCGACTTCGTACAGTATGAACAGTGCACATCCTGAATTAGCAAGGTTTCTCCACGATAAAATATAAAGTCCTTTGTTTTTCGAAATAACTATTGTGTCTGCAGTGTTCAGTTCATAGTCAGGAGAATCAAAGATCTGAAGTGTAATCAGGACGCTAAATTGTTATCACTAGATATTTTGAAACTTTATAGTAATGTACCTGTTGAAACAACGACTCACATCGTTGAATAAACGTACTTATTTTAAGAAAAAGGTATTTATGATAAGTAAATCACTGATCTTATCGTTTACTAAGAACAGTAGTAAAATACAACTTTTCAGTTGGAAATTATACCATCTGCCTGACAGCCTGGCAATGGGTAGTCCACTGGCAGGTATGTTAGCTATATCTTCACTAATTCACTGGAAGAGAAATTCTTCAATAACTTTTTAGCTACTGATCTGGCTATTTTGACATATTCTTGCTACGTATACGGCTTTTGATCATATACAGCTGTTCCCAGGAAGATACTAAGCATCTGATTGTGACTTTTAGTAGTCTTCTAGAGAAAATCAGCTGCCCATGAATTACAAATTAGTGTTTGTCACCTACGATACTTGGACGTAAGTGTTTCCGTAGAAAATGACAGACTTTCTTTCGCTATTTTTCGAAAACCTACTAATACAAATCAGATTGTGACTAGTAGTTCAGTGCATCCCCATTCCCATAAGAAAGCACTTGTCCAATCACCCACTCATTGTGCAGTTTCTGTATCTCTGTCACAAGATTAGCTTAAGGATGTGATGAATTTCATAAAAAGTATTGCAGTTAATAACAGGTTACAATTACTCGTTATCTGAAAAATCTTCAAAGTTCAAACTGTCACTCAAGTAATTTCCTTAGGCATCACTGCTGTTTCTAGCAGTGACGAGCAAATAAAATAAAATAAAAAGTTTTCTCGATTCCATTTTTAAGCCCTGTTACTTATAGAATTCGTCGTTTTCTAGTTAAAATATATGGATGCAAAGCTGTGTTTTCTACTAAAAATCAGTTTTAATCAGCCAGGAAGTTTCATGTCAGCACACACTCCACTGCAGAGTGAAAATCTCATTCTGGAAACACCCCACAGGCTGTGGCTAAGTCGTGTCTCCGTAATATCCTTTCGTCTAGGAGTGACAGTTGTGATAGGTTGAAACAAGAGCTTCTCTGAAGTTTAGAAGGTAGGAGACGAGGTACCAGCGGAATTACAGCTTTGAGGACGGGTCATGGGTCGTGATTGGATAGCTCAGATGGACACTGTCACTGTGAAGTTGCGACTATAATACTAGACTCTTGCATGGAGGGTCGTCAGTTCAAAAGTCACCTGAACTGAAAAATTTTGTTTGTCCAGTCAGAGAACTGGTTGGCCTCTGTAATAAGAAACTGAGTGAAAGGATCAACAGCGAACTACAACGGATGTCATGTGATGTCCGCAACGACCAAACACATAGTTCAGTAACTTTCAGATGTCCTGATTATTATGTAGTACAACCTGGAAGATCTTCCAGTGTCAGGTATAAGAGACATTTATTTCGAAACTGGGGTATTGATGTACGTAATTGAACTTTGGCTAATTGTCAAAAAGTTGAAGAAATTTCTATTTTTATGGAGAAAAGGAAGATCACATGCTCGACGTACTCTACAGCTGGAAATTTTCCAGCGTATTTTTAAAAACGGTGGCCTCATCCTCAACGAACAGTGGCTTTAATCCACTGCTCGGGGCTTTTAATTTGTTTACTTGTTATTGCGTTATCCTGCCTCTAGTTATATAATAACTTTGTCTTCAAATCTGGTATACTACCAAAGTGCAATTCATGCAGATGCTCTTGGACTGTGCAGCTGTTTGTGTAAATACTCTTCAATATTCCGTATTTTACTTAATAGGCATTTCCGTAACTCCTAATATATTTTTGTATTTTCATATATACATTAAGCTTCCATGATTTCAATTTAATTTTTTATAGCTAACTGCTGTTTAATTCGATTATTTCTGTTATAATCTCTCAAATCGGCATACGTGAATGTCTGCGCCCAATAGCTGGCGTAACTTGTGTCTTTATTTCCTTCCGTAGTAGCAATGTAAGCCACAGGGGCGCTCGATCTAATGTTCCTTGTAAGATGTGCATACAAAAGGCTGGAAGGTTTCTTCTTTTTAATTTTTGGCTTAAGTATCTGTGCCCTAGACCCTGAGTTGTAATGTAACTTTACGTAAGTAACCTTCCCGAGTTATCACATGTCTTACCTTGGTTGATTCTTCAAACTTATTTTCATATGTGTTAATTTTATAGGGCTTTTAAATTTTGCATTCTAATGAAGACATCCTTGGAGGTGTCGAAACCAAGTGAAATGTATTAAACAATTATTTGCAACCAGTTGGATGTGTCATTTCTCCATTTTATTGTTCTTTTCCTAATTATGCATGCAATTCTTTCGATATGTGTACAAGTCAACTATTATGACGTTTCCTGTATTGTATTTATTTTGACTGACCTAATATATTGCTCAGTATTTTTGTTTCTGTGATTGTCAGTACTTCAATCATCGCCATTTGTTTAGAGTTAAACATTATAAGGTATAAAGTGCTTCTGTACCCTTACTGTCGAGTAATGTGTAATTTCAGCTTTGATGAGTATTTGTTTTTCATTACAGACGCTGTTACTGAGGGAGTGTGCTGTTCTAATCTCATGAACTCTAGCTTAATGGCTTCTTTCTCCGAAATATCCTGTTTAATTACTTCCTCTTGATTCTGAACTTGTCAATTCTTCCAATTTTTCCATAATAGTTTTCACGATTATTAGGGCAGTTTGAATGTTTGTCATAAACTCGAGTTTCTCAAAGGAGCTTAGTAAGTGTGCTTTCTCAGTTTGCACTCTAGAGTTACTCTATTTGTCCAGTAGTTGTTTACTGTGAGTCTGAAAAAATAGCTAGCTCTTTGGCAAATACCAAGCTTGCCTCCCATTTTGTGACCTAATATGAGTAACCCATTGATTTTGTATTTTCCTAATAACCATTCCCATTGCTTTAAGATGTTTCAATATTGTGTAGGGACATGTGCAGGCGTGCTGCAGGTCCAGCAGTACGCATGTTGAGTGTGTTTTACTGACTGTGTTGCTTGTTAGTTCTGCATCTGCTGGGACTGGTGACAAGTGCAGCTGCTGATCCGGTTACTCTTAGGATGCTGTTACTATTCAGAACTAGAGGCATTATATAGCATAGCTTGTAGCCTGACTTGTTTAAATCTTCGGCCATTGTCTTTTGGATCAATTGCTCTACAAGCATATTGATTATATTTCATTTTGGTATGAATAAAAACACGTCTTTTTATTTACATTATTAGAAAAAGGCTAATTTTAATTAATTCTTTCAATTCATATTGAAGTTGGCTTTCTCTAAAGTGAAAAATTTAAATCGTAGACTGAGTCTCATAGTTTGTGAACTATTAATTTAGTTTCCCATTATTGTAATAAAATAGGTTTATTGTCTTTATAATTAGGATCAATTAATATATATCTAGCCGCCCCAGCCATTGCACTACGAACTGAGACCCTTGTTCAGCCATTACAGTGATATAGCTTTTTTATTGTATTGATCCAGTTTGCAAGTTCTTTGTACTGTTGCAGTTCATAATTTGTTATGTTCCGGATTTAGTCCCACTGATTCAATAATTTCTGCTAGGAAATCGCTGTTAAAAAGTGACTAATATCTTCTTTGTATCTGAGCCGCACCAGAGCAAAATTTTATTTTCCATAACTCTTAATCTGTTGTGAATGATGTCTCTCGAAGATGCGTTGGGAAAGGTAGACAGAAGACAGCTTTTTCATCCGGCGAGGTAAGGTTTTCACTGCAGCGGAAGAGAGCGAACGCACATAGAGTGGGCAGTCTCGCTGACCACTCCCTCGCTAGCTTATCGTCTCCAATTCTTGGCCTTCGGGGCGAACCAGCTGGGGATCGGGCCGGACAACTTCCGCTTTGCGCCTGATCCGGGCTGACGGCGGCAAAGAAAGCCTCGCCTACACGCCGGAAGCCGAACAACATAGAGAGCGCGCTTCGCGGAAGAGTCTAGTGGGTAGGGGCGCGCAAGCAAGCTCCTCTGCACAAGCGAAGACGCAGCTCCCGGAAAACTTCCGTCTACCGATTTATATTATTCAATTCTTTCAGATCTGTAAAATGCATTCTGGGAGGGCAGATCTCCGATAGTGTGTTGGTTATAAAGCAGCTGACAGAGAAATGAAAAGGGTATAGAGCGGTTGTATTTAAACTCGCTACTTAATAGGCCTCCATGATAAACGAGTCATAGTAGGACAATGAAACTTGGGATAAACATTTGTAAGGACATGCAGAAGTGAAATTACGAACAAACCGTTTAATGATACATATTCTAATGTCAAAGTGACGAGATAATATTTGTTAATTGCGTCACGTTAATGTTCCTGGTTATGAACGTTGCTCAGTTTTACTATCACCTTCATCCACGACCACCTGAACTGCACTACAGATTGCGCTACTGCTGCCCAGGAGATCTCAGGTGGGATGCTGTCTACCTTGCACGGCATGTTCATCTTCATGTTAAAGAATACACATTGCGTCCATAATTCTCAGCCATGGCAACAGTAACTTCTTCAATAATTTCTGGAGTCCCAGGAGAAATTTCCAAATCGCCAGTTAATTTGAAATTCCCAATAACTTTCTTCAACCCCGGATTTTAGTGCATCGGTTCTCGCAAAGAGTGGCAGCACTACTTCTGTTGTTTCGATAAAACAGCTTCACGAGTTCTGTCTTAATTCCAGAATGAGATTTTCACTCTGCAGCAGAGTTTGCGCTGATATGAAACTTCCTAGCAGATTAAAACTTTGTGCCGGACCGAGACTCGATCTCGGGAACTATGCCTTTCGCGGGTAAGTGCTCTACCAACTGAGCTACCCAAGCACGACTCACACCCCGTCGTCACAGCTTTACCTCTGCCTACCCTTACAAATTTTACTGAATATCTCCTGCGAACCTTGCAGAACTAGCACTCCTCCAAGAAAGGATATTTCTGAAACATGGATTAGCCACAGCCCGGGGGATGTTTCCAGAATGAGATTTTCACTCTGCAGCGGAGTGTGCGCTGAAATGAAACTTCCTAAAAGTGTGTGCCGGACTGAGACTCGAACTCGGGACCTTTGCCTTTCGCACAGTTCACACAGTTTCAATCTGCCAGAAAGTTTCTGTCTTGATTGTCTGTAACAGTACGTTTCAACTCTGCGTTACCGTACCAGTACCGGTGCCTAACGGCAAGTCATGACACTGACACTACTAACAACGCAAATCCTCCGACGCACAGTTTGAAAGTTTTTCCTACAAAGTTGTGTACAAACACCGAAAATAGTTTTCCATCTAATGTAGGACAAAGGTGCCCAAAAACTTGATTAAAGCTGAGGGACCGATCAAGATGTTTACCAACCAGTGGTATAGTGATATGCATTGAAAATTAGGAAACTGTAAGATTCATCTCTGTGACGTCGTGTCCTACTCAAGACTTGTCCTCCCAGGAAGCGGCCTGTTATCGTTCCGGCACCCGCTCATTACACGCCTACTCTCTCACACGTACAAGTGCAGATCGCTTAAATCACACTCCGATATGTGAATTATTGAAGTCATTCAGTATGCACAAATAAGGACGAAATACGTGTAGTCTTTCACAGTAACAACTGTTAATTGCTGCACTAGTTTTAGTGGTGTGTTTTAAATATTTTGGGAAATATTAATAGCTACCTAAAACCAAAGTTTTATAACTTCCTTCTAAAAACAAAATTCTCATGCATGGAAATTCTCGAAATATTGCCTAAATACTTTCTCGCTGTACGATTAATTACACAGTAATTTATTTGTAGTATTAACATTCAGGTTACCTTCCATTAGGAACGAGGGTGAACTCAACGACTGTAATATGACTTTCAAATGATAGAGCACAGCTATCAGTCATCCTTTTCTTCCAGGTCGAGAAACCTGGATTTCGGCTAGTACCTAGCCATTGTCAGTGCACCATTTCATAGAATCAATGCATGTTGTAGTACGTCAGTGCCCTGATGTTCGGCCCTAACAACAGGGGACTAACTTACTAGACTGATTCTATGAAATGGTGCCTTGATAATGGCGAAGCTCTAGCCGAAATCTAGATCCGAATAAAACCTCCCAGAAAACGGTGACTGATAGCTGCGTTCTATCATCTGAAAGAAATAGCAATATTCGCTTAAAGTTTCACATTTCATCCGGTAATTTTTATTTTTATGTTCTTGGCATTGCTATTTTCGTTTGCTGTCCTGTTAGAATGAGTGAGGTGGTGTGTATTACTCATGAATCTGGGAATCTGTTAATAATCAATAATGACTGAACGTGTAAAGTGAGCTGTGTATCGTTTCGCATTATCAGTCTTCCTTCTACTTCATCGTTGACGTTATTACTTATCAACGAGTATTACAGTCTAACCAGTTGGTTTTCTTACACAAAGATAGAAGCACTAAAGTGAAGACTGGCTGACAGTTTGCCACATATACGGTATCAGTTTTTAAGCAAGTGAGGTGGAGTAGGGAATATTTTATATCTAATGAAGTTTTGCATACAGCTGTTACATAATTTTCTAAAAATATAAGTTCTTAAATCTCTTCTTCTTATGTCAAACGTTTTACTGATAATTTTTTTTGCATTAGTACTTCTGAGTAGAAATTTGTTTTGGTAACAAGTCTGTAACAGTCAATTTTTAGAGAAAGAAGAAGATAAGTATAAAAGAAAGCACAAAGCCAAAACGTTTGATGAGTGCTGCATTATAAATCTATGGTGAAGCAATATGTTTCAAATGGCCAGACCAACAAATTCCATATACTAAAACACTCTGTGATTGATATTTTAAGTTAAAATTCTATGTCTATTTTCTCAAGACAAGTTAGTGGTATTTCTTTGAACTATTTTTATTATTACGTATATAATGGGATGAATGTCCGTGGCTCGTGGTCTTGCGGTAGCGTTCTCGCTTCCCGCGCACGGGGTCCTAGGTTCGATTCCCTGCGGGATCATGGATTTTCTCTGCCTTGAGATGACTGGATGTTGTGAATCTTCCATCCTCATTCACTCGCAAGTCGGCGTAGTGGCGTTAAAGAACTTGTGGAGCGGCGGCCAAACCGCCCCGCGAGAGGTCTCCCAGCCATCAATGCCTTATGCTCATTATTATTATTACGCGATGAATTATTTAGAAATCCTATGTTTCTTTTGATTGGCTAAGGCTATTTAAAAAGACGGCACACTGAGTAGTGATTTGTGAATATATATATATATATATATATATATATATATATATATATATATATTTGCCAAAATCAGACAGAAAATATATATGGATGCTGGTATACAGTGACAGAATCAGAAAGAAAATAGTTTTTAGAATTTATTTCTGGAAAGGGCTTTTTATGGTTCAAATGGTCAAATGGCTCTGAGCACTATAGGACTCAACTGCTGTGGTCATCAGTCCCCTACAACTTAGAACTACTTAAACCTAACTAACCTAAGGACATCATACACATCCATGCCCGAGGCAGGATTAGAACCTGCGACCGTAGCAGTCGCACGGTTCCGGACTGCGCGCCTAGAACCGCGAGACCACCGCGGCCGGCGGGCTTTTTATCGAGAAATTTAGGATGTCATGACAAACTCAATATAATTTTCAATATTTGTATGACATTCGTAAATTTATCTTCGTATGTTCTTAGTTGGTCTAATATAAGAAGCTCATTAGGGAAGGTTTTGTATCTTTCTTGCATGCAACCCCAGGGTGACGCTTGTGCTATGGACTGGGACTCAAAAAGTGTGCATGAAGCGAAAGGCAGACAGTGAATTAAGGAGTGCAAAAGTGGATAACACAGCTGTGTTCTGATGTACTAAAAATGAAAACTGTTGTAATTATTTTAAACTTCTCACAGGTAACTTTTGATAATAAAGTAAATAAGTCAATTAAAATTAAATTTTGTAAACTGCTTCTGGATAATCGTGTTATTAAAAATTTAAAATGACCAGGTGCTTCGAATATTCTAGCGCAAGGCCGGCGCTCGCCCAATTTCAGTCAGTCTCCGTTAACTGTTAGTTTCGACTTAATTTGGGTCAGTACGTATTGCCATGTTCCAGTTCCAGAAAAATTTGCCGTGCATTCCGGATTTGAGTTAATCAGCATCAGGAACCGTTATATTGCAATATAATGTGTGAATTCAACTGTAGATTGTGAGCAGCACCTGTTATAATCCGACTGAAGCTCTTCGAGTGTATGTACAATTATTTCCTTGTATGTTGTGTGAAAGTTATTAATATTTCGTGTACCAGTAAGGCACTTTAGAACTGTTTTTATGGTTATTAATAAATTTTTATGGCCACTGTTACCAAGGATTACTGTCAAGACCAATAGAAAATGTAACATTACTGTCCTTAGTGTGATTCGCAAATGTCCATTTGTCTTAGTTACTTATTACAAATTTACTTATTACAAATATTGAAACTGTGTAAGATCTGGTCATCATCTACATGAAATCAATGACATCACTAAAAATAGGAAGAATTTGCTTTATGAAACTGTAAAGGAAATGTTTGTCTTTTCATTTAGTTTGACAAAGAATCCTGTTACACAAGGTTTCAGTTGGTGAACCAGCGTGTGTGCGCAGCTACCGTGTGCAGCTACTTCTACAGGTAGGTGCCGAAACGTGACTTGTGGAAAGCGGAGCACAAAAGATATTTAATTAAGAGAGAAGCCTTTAAAACACAAACTTTGAGGTCTTTGTGTTCCACAGCGAGTAGCTGGTACGTTTGCATAAGACCGACTTTAAGTAAAATTATTTAACTTTTGAGGTTTCATTTGTTTCCTCAGTGAGCTGGCAGTGGCATGTGGCTCTACTTTTTGTAATATACTCGTAATTTGTAAAGTTTCAAAGCACTGCCTCTGGGTTTGATATACGTGTATCCACCTTGGGCTATGTGTTATTTCAATTATACTTTCGTATTGCCTGCCTAAAGGTATTTGAACGTTAATAGTTCCTTTAACTAAAATTACCAGATTTTCATAAATATTTATTTGGAGCCGGTAAAAATTTGGGATTTCCATGCCCTGTATATAATCTGAAGTTGTTTCTTTCCTTACTTTCATTATTGCGTAACGGTTATTCATTTCCATGTTTAGTGAGGACCGCATTTTAAATGTTATTACCACGTACAACCATCTTACTGAGAGAAACTGTGAAGCTTGCCAGGCGGAGTGCGCGTCCAGTCCTGGGGATAGGGATCGGATCCTGACAGTAAACGGCCTGCATAAAACGCGTTGTTATAAATTCTGTGAGTGCTTCTTATATTTATTGTTAAGCCACATGAGAATAAACTCATGCCGATTTCGTAGTTTTGATGCGGTACTGGATTCAAAAAATAAATAAATAAAAATAAAGTAAAATAATTGGTTTCTTTCAAATATTGATCTGCAGCATGCACTGCCAACTCCTCACTCTCAACCGTTCACGAATCGTATTTTACAATCGAGTCGCAATTATATGGTACTATACGCCTAACGTTCAATACTTACTTTCACGATCTTCGAAGCAAAATTTTAAATTTTCTTCTTAATTATAATGAAAACGAGACTACTTTGATTTTGCATGCGTTTTAGAAAATAATATCTTTGGTAAATAATTAAAGTAACTTCGGAGTCGGGGACAAGTGGAGAGGTCCGTGGAATGCTCTGCAGCAGACCGGCTAATTAGTGATGAAGTCAGTCAGGATAGAGAACAGTGGCGCGATCTTCAAGACGAAGAGGTTGGCCCACGCTCGTCCCAAGAAGTCTTAATTCAGCTCTAATAGATGTAGCCCTATGCTTGAGTGTCCTAATGCTTTGTAAAGGTGTGGTACTTTGCTCATCATGTTCTGAAAAAGCTGACAGCAGTCATAAACAACTCTCCGAATATTCTGATATTTTAAGGAATATTGTAACTTTCTTTCGGTGGTGTAAAGTGACGTTCAGTGCTGTCGCCCTAAGACAATTTCAGATGACTGAGTATGAGAGAACTGTGTAGTACTGAGCTGGCATACAAAACTGATAAACATGGTCGGTATTTCCCAACTGTTTATGGACTGATAAAATTTTCCGTTCATTGGACAACAGATCGCGATCCGCACTTACCCGGGCTGCTAGTGAGAGAGAGGATATGTAACAAGAATATGCTACATAAGTGAACGTAATAGTACAAACTATGAGCAAGTATAGGCGTTAAGATGGACTTTGTTCTAGCGTGAGTATCGTTAAAATGAGAAAATGTCATAGGTATTTTACACAGCAACTTGTTTTATTTAGTAGCCTTAGTCTGACCTGTTGCAATAACCTTCCTTTCCAGCAAGAAAAAGATCGTTTTATTCGTCCTGCTTATCCGAATAGTGCAACTTGTCTTTATTTTCCTTTACCAGGTCGAACAAATATTGCGTATCTTTAGGGCAGATAGTAGATTTAGTAAGCCTAAGTTTCAAAACATCTCTATACATAAACCGAAATACACTCCTGGAAATTGAAATAAAAACACCGTGAATTCATTGTACCAGGAAGGGGAAACTTTATTGACACATTCCTGGGGTCAGATACATCACATGATCACACTGACAGAACCACAGGCACATAGACACAGGCAACAGAGCATGCACAATGTCGGCACTAGTACAGTGTATATCCACCTTTCGCAGCAATGCAGGCTGCTATTCTCCCATGGAGACGACCGTAGAGATGCTGGATGTAGTCCTGTGGAACGGCTTGCCATGCCATTTCCACCTGGCGCCTCAGCTGGACCAGCGTTCGTGCTGGACGTGCAGACCGCGTGAGACGACGCTTCATCCAGTCCCAAACATGCTCAATGGGGGACAGATCCGGAGATCTTGCTGGCCAGGGTAGTTGACTTACACCTTCTAGAGCACGTTGGGTAGCACGGGATACATGCGGACGTGCATGGTCCTGTTGGAACAGCAAGTTCCCTTGCCGGTCTAGGAATGGTAGAACGATGGGTTCGATGACGGTTTGGATGTACCGTGCACTATTCAGTGTCCCCTCGACGATCACCAGAGGTGTACGGCCAGTGTAGGAGATCGCTCCCCACACCATGATGCCGGGTGTTGGCCCTGTGTGCCTCGGTCGTATGCAGTCCTGATTGTGGCGCTCACCTGCACGGCGCCAAACACGCATACGACCATCATTGGCACCAAGGCAGAAGCGACTCTCATCGCTGAAGACGACACGTCTCCATTCGTCCCTCCATTCACGTCTGTCGCGACACCACTGGAGGCGGGCTGCACGATGTTGGGGCGTGAGCGGAAGACGGCCTAACGGTGTGCGGGACCGTAGCCCAGCTTCACGGAGATGGTTGCGAATGGTCCTCGCCGATACCACAGGAGCAACAGTGTCCCTAATTTGCTGGGAAGTGGCGGTGCGGTCCCCTACGGCACTGCGTAGGATCCTACGGACTTGGCGTGCATCCGTGCGTCGCTGCGGTCCGGTCCCAGGTCGACGGGCACGTGCACCTTCCGCCGACCACTGGCGACAACATCGATGTACTATGGAGACCTCACGCCCCACGTGTTGAGCAATTCGGCGGTACGTCCACACGGCCTCCCGCATGCCCACTATACACCCTCGCTCAACGTCCGTCAACTGCACATACGGTTCACGTCCACGCTGTCGCGGCGTGCTACCAGTGTTAAAGACTGCGATGGAGCTCCGTATGCCACGGCAAACTGGCTGACACTGACGGCGGCGGTGCACAAATGCTGCGCAGCTAGCGCCATTCGACGGCCAACACCGCGGTTCCTGGTGTGTCCGCTGTGCCGTGCGTGTGATCATTGCTTGTACAGCCCTCTCGCAGTGTCCGGAGCAAGTATGGTGGGTCTGACACACCGGTGTCAATGTGTTCTTCTTTCCATTTCCAGGAGTGTATTTTAACTGATTCACAGGTGGATCATTGCCCAGCGGTAACCGTTAATGATAGGAACTTGAAATTTTCAGAGGGTGTCGATCGTATCCCTAAGAAGGGACTCTTCACATTTTCGCTCTTAAGTAGAACGAAAGTTTCTGTAAGACATCGCAGTTAACGCAATTTTGAAGCCAGATCTTCGAAAATTGGTATTCAGATTTTTGGTCAGAAATTAAAAAAAACATACTTGTTTCAGCATTTTTTAGAAATTAAGTCACTAAGGGGTTGAAATAATGCGCGGAAGTTTTTTTAAAAATAAATCACTGAAAAAGTGTTGAAGCATTTTAAAGTACATCCATAAAAAAATAGTATTTGTCTTCCCTATTAGAAAGTAGGAATATCGGTGTTCAATGCTATTACAAATTCACCCTAAGGGAAGGAATTGCATAATGAATAGTTTGAGGAAAACATTTCATTATTAGTACATTTTTTTAAGCTAAAGCTGAGAACATTGCTGTTTGACTTCTTGGAGAAAATTTAAAAAAATCTCTTGTTTCTGTGTTTATTTTTTTTTTTTAGTTTAACCCTTGCGGTGAGGGATGAAGTGGGATTGAAGTTTTTTCTTAAATGTATCGTTATTAAAGAAATTTTGAATGTATATTTAGAAAACTGGTATTTGGTTCCTCAGTCAAAAAATTTGGAAGAAATATTTTTGAAATTTTGGAAATTATGCACTTCATCGGGTTAAATTCTGTGGAGAAGTTTTTTTAGTGAAACATTATTAAAGAATTCTGAAAGCAACTTTAAAGCTACATTTACGAAATTCGGTATTTGATAAATCAGAAATAAAAAAGTGATTCAATACCTTTGGAAATTCAACACCTAAAGGGTGGAATGGGGAGTGACAAGTGAAAATATTACACCACGAAAGCATAATCGCTTGATGGTTATAAGTATTTTTTGAAAATACCATGTTTATATGGTCTTAATTATTGTGTAAAGCTTAGAAGAATTTGCAGTTTGTGACTAAATCAAAGAAACCTATTTAACTGTCATCACGAAAACTGTCTTTGTGAAAATTACACAGAAAATTTGTAATTACCATGCAAGCTAATCATTACTGATGACAAAATAAATGCCACGTTTAATTGCGATTCCGCATACGAGAATAATCGTTTGAGATGAGAGACTTGACTGACGGCAAGTTAATTACTTTTGATGCTGAAAATAAGGTACATATTGCTCTCCCAATGCTAAACTTAATGTCCTCAGAGTAGAACATGAAGACATTTATAGTAGTTGAACTTGCAACACCCAATATCGTCTGTTATGACTAGACAATAGAAAAAGTAATAAGTTTCAAGTATTATGGAAATTATGATATCTAAATGATTACCTGACCTACGGATGACATTGATAGTGGAATAAGATTCAGGTACATGACACAATATTTCCACGTACTAAAACATGAAATGATCCACAGAATGAGATAAAACAAATGAAAAATTTTGAATCAGTAACCAACATTACGGGATCATGTGAAAAGGATCTCAAAGCATTTTCTATTATTAAGACACATAAAATATGTACACAGCAAGTTAAAGAAGATGTCTTGGAAGACCTAAATTGAGATCACTTGAAAGAAGCTGACCTACCAAGATAGGACAAGCTCACACCTAATCCCTGAACGTGAAGAACATCGAAAGTGGCTAAAGTAACCCCAGTCCCAAGACAAGGTGGCAATAATGTGAACAGCGATTATTGTACTCACGAAGTTTTTTGATTACTCAAAGGGCTATGTTACTGTGTGTCACAGTACTCTACTGCTCAAACAAAACCTGTATGTTTTTCTGTACCTGCTGTTGAAATTATCCAGTCATACTTATCTAATTAAGCCCCAACTCTTTGCTTCTACTATCTGTATTCCAGTTATTTTACATTTGACCTGAGGTACTTCTCAGAATTCAGTCTTGGGGCCCATTTGCACGTATTATAGATGAATGACTTAACGAAGGAATGTAAAAATGGTCCTTGAAACTGTTATTTATACGTAGACCGAATCAGTTTGATCGTTACAAGTCCCAATACAATATGGTAGATGCTTCTACTTTATTTGAAGTAGGTGTATTAGATTGATGCTTAAGTACATAGCGTTACTCCATAAGTTTAGTAAAGACAATAGATACACATAACAAAGAGATTAGTTGTCAATAATCCTGTCTCCTTCACTATTTATAACATTGTACTCTTGCAGGGATAACTTTTAGATTCCGCAACTGTAGGAATCACGTGGTTTTCCGGCGAAGAAGTCGTCAAACCACAAAGAGTGACGAAGGGCAATGGTTAGCACATTGATTTCGCATTCGGGAGGACGACGGAAATCCTGATTTACGTTTTCCGTGATTTCCCTTAGGCGCTTCAGGCAAATGCCGGAATGGTTCCTTTGAAAGTGTAAGGCTGACTTCCTTCCCCGTCTTTCACTACTCCGAGACCGTGCTCCGCCTCTAATGACCTCGTTGTTGATGGGACTTAAAAGACTAATCTCCTTCTCCTTGTCGTCGCCTTCTTCCTCCTCCTCCTCCTCCTCTCATCAGGCCGTGTTCAGAGCATTTTTTTAACCGTAACGAAGTACCTTCGAGGTTGATCTATGAGAGTTGTAAAGGTGAAAATCTGAGGTCTTAAGATCAGGTGAATCAGATGGGGACGGAATGACTTCCCAAATCAAATCTTGTATAGTGGTTTCTATTAGGCTTGCCGAATACGGGAGGGCGATATCGTGGATTAGCATGAGTGCACGTCGTTGTTCTTATTTTGTATCTGCAGGATTTCGCAGTTATTGACAATAAATGTCAGCAGTGACCCAGAATGAGATTTTCACTCTTCAGCGGAGTGTGCGCTGATATAAAACTTCCTGGTACATTAAAACTTTGTGCCGGACCAAGACTCGAAATCGGGACCTTTGCTTTTCGCGGGCAAGTGCTCTACCATCTGAGCTATCCAAGCACGACTCACGCCCCCTTTCTCACAGCCCTACTTCCGCCAGAAAAGGTCTGGAGTTCAGGTCTTGGTCAGTCACACGGTTTTAATCTGCCAGGAAGTTCCATCAGCACTGATGGTTACACCTCGGGGAAGCAATTCGCAGTACAACAGACCGCCGCTATTTCACATATGCATATTATTATCTTTTGTGGACGCACGCAGGTCTTTGTACTAAGAGTTACTGAATTCTTTGGTTTCTATTATTTCTTCCTTATCCTTATGTTATCATAAAGACATCATATCTTCACAGCACTAACGGTACAGGATAGAAATGGTCCGTGCTGTTCACGAGCCAATGGATGACGAGCATGCAGAGAAGCACATATGGTCACACGCTGATTCTTGCGATTTTTGAACCTTCCCCATTGCATGTAAAAGAAGCACGAAGGTGGAATAATCGTCTTTCACTACATTTTCCAGTTCTCGAATACAGGGAACCGATCATTGTCTATTAATGCGTTTAAGCGATCTTCATCAATCCTCGGACGTCTTTCTGAACTTGGATAGTCAGTAATGTTAAAATAAAGCACCTTTAAGCGACAAAACTATTTTCTTGTCGTGATCTGTCCAATGGAATTATTTCAATGCACTGCGCAAATGTTTCTTTTTTTTTTTTTTTTTTGCCTCTGATGCAGTCACTCTTTTGTTGAACTCGAACAGAAGAACGTGTCGGAAATGTTCCGATTTCTCCACTTGGCACTCCATTTTGTGGCGCCTACAGTTCCACTCACTACCTCCTAATGTCATAATCTTTTGTGGATGCGCTCAGGTCTTAGTACGGGGAGTTGGTGCATTGTTTGATCTCATCATTTCCTTCCTTTTCCATATGTTAGCATATAGACAACATTTCTCGTCTCCAGTAAAGGTACAGATTACGAAATGGTCGCTGCTGCTCACGAACCAATTGCACACATGCCACACGCAGATGTCGTGATTTTTGGCTTAGAGAATGCAGTACCTATACACCCGATTCAAATACCAACAGTGAACTACAAATAAAATATGACACTCGATAAACAAACCCATAGCTGCAGGAATACGAATATGCAAACCAAAATCGCTACAAACTTATGTGAGTATCTAATACTGGCCGGCCGGCGTGGCCGTGCAGTTCTAGGCGCTACAGTCTGGAACCGCGTGGCCGCTACGGTCGCAGATTCTAATCCTTCCTCGGTCATGGACGTGTTTGACGTCCTTAGGTTAGTTAGGTTTAAGTAGTTCTACGTTCTAGGGGACTGATGGCCTCAGATGTTATGTCCCATAGTTCTCAGAGCCATTTAAACCATTTATCTAATACTTTCCGGTTCTTACCTGTCTATGAATACTGAAAAAACACAGGAATTAATTATTTCTTGCAACAGTAGAATCATGTGGGAGGAGGAACTTGTTAAATTTCTTGCCACTGTTTTACAAAATAATTTAGTCTCATGTAAATTATTTCACACCAAAAACTTCCAAGGGTTTCTCTATGACCAAAACGTTACAAGCAACTTTGCTTGTTGTCTATTATATTTATGCACATTCTCGTGTGACATATCGGAGGGTCATGTGTGGAACTACTATTGGGAAAGGTTATTTACGCCTCACAAAAAAAAAATAAAAGTCCCAGCTAGAACTGACAACAGAGATTTATTTATTATGCTTAATACAAGTGCCATATATATATAACCTACATTCTGATATCCATAGTTGTAATACACAATGCTGTGATGACATGACGAAAATCTTTTTTATTTTAAAGCTCTAAACAGCATTAAACCCACGTCCGTTAGATTATTTAATATAATGCTAGACTCGTATGTGTATTTACTGTCGATGTTATGTATATATTTATTAACGTTGTTTATACAAGTTTTAAGTTATGTAAATTCTCTTTTATGTTTTTCTTAATAAAATCAGCTACTTTCTTGCTTACAAATCTTCGGATTTCACACAGGAGACCTAATGGACCACTGTTATCGATCGTCACCTGATGTAACATCGGGGCGCTATCGGTGCACTTTCGATGGCCATGGCCTTGGTGCTCAGCGGTCCATCGCTCACACACGATTCCAGCCTCGGATGGGCCGTGGGAACAACGCTACGAGGTGGCGGTAATTATCGATATCCCCAGCTCTACACCTCCACCTCACAGGTTTGATTCTCGGGACGTGACAGCAATTGAACACATCCTTGGCCCCTGTTTAGGCACATGGTAGACAAAACCTGTACCTCTTCATAATACACCGCAAAAGGAAATTTTACGGTATTATTACGCAGCTGTCACAACAGATTCTGCTTATGCATATGAAAACACCATAATTAATAGCAGATCCCCAACGAAAACTGTCGAAAAGCAAGTATGTTCTTTTATGAGTAAAGTGGGAAAAACCAAATCAATTTCAAAGAAACATTAGAGATGTATCGAGTTATCGCAAAATTTCAGACACTGTAAGGAAATGGCAATTACGACTTTAAATTAACTATATAGAATTGATAAAACATGCTCCTTAATCACACTGGTTAATGCCATTCTGTTAGCAAACATCATTTGTCTGATACTTTTCTTATTTTCTACTTCTGGGTAAAAGTTTATCTGCTGCGATGAAGATAAATGGAACACTATGAACCAGTGCTATTACCTTCTAGCGTGACAGTGAGCATGTGTAGGCCAAAATGGGAGAAACTTCTGAAAACGACGAAGTGAACACACAAATACCTAACACAGAAATAATTCTGCTAAATCATCTACAGCCACCCACGTTACGGACACTAGCGCTATATATAAAATTAAAACTAAATAAACCAGTAAACTCTAAATAATCACACTGTACAACATATGCAATGACATAAATATTCTTCTACAAAAAATTATCAATCTTTAGTGTACAAAATAACTTTTACCTTAGCAACTGGGAGTCGCTAGAAGACAAAGAAGTTTGGACCTCTGAAGCGATGGTGCTGTGTCTGTTCTCGTGCCCTGGCTGCCAGATGCGTATGTACCCAGAAAAAATGTAAGTAAAGACATCCCTGAGACTATCTGAACATACAACCCACTCAATTTTGCACACTTGAGTAAATCCGTATTTCTGAAGGGGGCACAAATTTCTTTACTTGACGCCTCTGGCGCACCTAGCAGACTGACCGCATCACACGTGAAAGGAATCTAAAACTAGAAAGTAATGTACATCTATCTCATAATGAAGAGACCGAAGAGATTCGCGCCAATAAATGTAGGTAACGAAAAGTGACTGAAGATTAAAATTTATTATATAAACCTTATTAAATTCACTTAACGACTTGACCTCTGTTTCGGACGCCGTAAATGGGTTAACAGTATTTTGAAAGTAAGCGAGTGATATCATGCAATCATTAAGAAGCTTGGTTAACAGGTTTATGGTGGTTTCTATAAATAGATTACGTCAGATGAACTAATGTAAACAAGACATTAATACCAGCAGTAGGAGTACGCATTTTAGACCCACAACATGGTTTTAGAAAAGATAGATTACGTAGTCACTGTTTGTTTACTATGACACTAGTAGCTGAGAAAAGAACCCGCTTATTTTTCTATCAATTATTAAAAGACGTTTGACAGGATACAACTTAAAATAATACGGGCATCATTAAAGGAACTAGGAGTCCCAACACGTCTGATTAAGGCAATTCGTTCATTATACAAAAATAATGAAATAAGGATCCGTACTGTAAGGAATGGTATACCAGCTGTCTATATGAATCAAGAGACTAAACAAGGCTGCACACTGTCCCTCACACTTTTCATTGTTTGGATCGACAAGGTGATTAATGAACTGTTGACTATATGAAACGTTATAACAAGAAGTTATATTATTAAGTTCATGATGCTGCTGTTTTCTATTGATCACCTTACAAGAGGAGACTCTGAAGAAAAGTTTCAAATTACTGCACATAAATTGAGAAAACAGGTATTAAATATGCAATGAAGAAACAAAAGTTATGTTATTTGAAAGACTGGAAATTGTTGTAGATGGATAAATAATTGAACAAATAAGACGGTTTAAATACTTTGAGTGAAGTTTCAAATTTAGAAAATCAGATGAAGTAGAATTAAAACTGGCCAGATACTTACACTTTTGTGGAACCATCCAGCGTATCTCGAAACATAACGTAAGGAAAGTACCCTTAATATAACTCTTCAAAGTGATACCCTTACACTTGTTGCTGCTGTATAACAGCGAACTCAATCGGCAGAGGTAAGATTCGTCTGTTCGGTAGTAGGATATTCCTTGCTTAATTAAATGTGGACCCCTTTGAAAGCATAACCGAAAAATAGAGACTAAACTAGGAAGACTATGTCCAGCCTATGTCTAACAACGTATTATGTAAGCCATTACACTTGGGGCCTGGTCGCACAAACCCTTCGATTCTCCCTGTACTTTTATTTATTTACTTTTTCTCATCTAATACAGAAACGACGTTCTCAAGCAGTTGTGGTGGACACATTGCCTTTCCCATAGCCGAAATAGGATGAGTATGCAGAGATACTGTGGAGCATATTAGCAGCTTCGTCGTAATACAACGTCGCACAATGTCTCTTCTCGGCCTCTCTTTACGAGGACTGGTAGCAAACGTGCTGAAGCGTTGCACCAGGAAGAAAAAGTTTTTAAAATGAAAATGAGGGGATTCTTATTCAGTGGAACTGACCAGAATGACTATGGTCACACAAATGAGTTACGTACCCGGAGTGTGGACAGGCCCTGACATTCAGTAGCTAACAGGTCAACAAACTCTCAGAGGAGTGGTAGCAGGCGCTTGCGATGTTCGTACAGGGGGTCACACTTTCTGTGCTCAGGGCGAGGGGAAACTCAGGGCAGGCAGCGATTTGGTGTCCGGGGAGGCCGGCACAAGAAACCCGAGCTTTTAAAACAAGCGCAACTTGCTGGGTCTCGCTCGCCTTTGGCCGGGACCCCTGGGACTGCTTCCCAATCCTTCTCCGGCGGCCAGTTTGCCCGCGCTCTCCACTACAGTGGTGTTACACCGGCTGAGAATACGGCATAGACCCTCGGCGACTGAGACAGGCACTTGTTACTAAATTGTCTCCTATTTTACTCCGTCCTATTGGTTTTATTGCAACTGCCGTCACAGCCAATTTCATATGTCATCACAAAATAGCAATTATCAATGGTTATTTTGACTACCTCCGAAATACTCCTTACCACCAGTTTTACATCCACAAATCCGCATCTTCAGGTCAATCCTATACTGCTAAGAACTGAAATACAATTATAAACTGTACTGCAGTTCCGTTAGAGCTAGTGATGGCCTTGGGAGAGGCAGCCGTTACAAGACTCTTCCACTTCGTGAGCAAAATGTGTGAGACAAGTGAAATAACTGAAAACTTGAGGAAGAATATAGTAATTCCAACTACAAAGAAAGCAAGGGCTGAAAGGTGTGAAAATGAGTGAACTATAAGCTTAATAAGTCACTGTTGGAAAATACTAAAACGAATCCTTTAGAGGAAAAGGGAAAAACTGGTAGATGTCGACCTGGTGGAAGATCTGTTTGGACTTCGGAGAAATGTAGGAACACGTGACGCAATACTGACCCTAGGACTTCTCATAGAAGATTGCTTAAGGAAAAATTAAACTATGTTCACAGCATTTGTAGACTTAGAGAAAGCTTTTTACAGTGTTGACTGGAATACTCTCTTTCAAATTATAAAGGTTACAGTGGTAAAGTACAGGGAGTGAAGGCTATTTACAATTTGTACAGAAACCTGTCGGCAGTTGTAAGAGTTGATGTGCACGAAAGGGAAGCGGTGGTCGTGAAGGGAGTGAGACAGCGTTGTAGCCTGCACCCAATGTTATTCAATCTGTATATTGAGCAATCAGTAAAGGAAACAAAAGAAAGATTTGGAGTAGGAGTTAAAATTCATTGAGAAGAAATATAAGGTTTGAGGTTTGCAGACGATATGTAATGCTGTCAGAGAAAAGAAAGGACTTGGGAGAACAGTTGATTGCAATGGACAGTGCCTTGAAAGGTAGACATAAAATGAACATCAACAAAAGCAAAACTAAGGTAATGGAATGTAGTCGAATTAACTCAGGTGATGCTGGTGGAATTACATTAGGAAATGAGGTAACAGTCGATGCGTTTTGCTCTTTTGAGCAAGCAGTAAAAGAAACAATAGAAAGATTTGGAGCGGGGATTAAAATTCATGGGAAGAAATAAAAGGTTTGAGGTTTGCCGACAATGTGTAATGCTGTCAAAGAAAGAGAAGTACTTCGAAAAACAGTTGATTGGAATGGTCAGTGCCTTGAAAGGAAGACATAAAATGAACATCAACAAAAGCAAAACCAAGGAAATGGAATGTAGTCGAATTAACTCAGGTGATGCTGAGGGTATAACATTAGGAAACGAGGCAATTAAAATCGTAGATGAGTTTTTCTGTTTGCGAAGCAAAGTAACAGACAGTGGTCGTAGTAGGAAGGTTATCAAATGTAGACTGCTAATGGTAAGATATGCGTTTCGGAAAAAGAGACATTTGTTAACCTTCAGTATAGACTTAAATGTCAGAAAGTCCTTTTTGAAACTATTTCTATGGATCGTAGCCATGTATGAAAGTGACACATGGATGACAAACAGTTTAGACAAGAAGAGAATAGAAGCTTTAGAGATTTGGTGCTACAGATGAATGCTGAAGATAGATCACATAACCAATGAAGAGGTACTGGACAGAATGGGGGAAAGAAAAATTTGTGATACAAGCTGACTAGAAGAAGGCATCGGTTGGTAGCATACTTTCTGAGGCGTTAAAAGATCTGAAATTTAGTACTGGAGGGTAGCGAGGGGGTTAAGAAAGTAGAGGGAGACTAAGAGCTGAATATAGCAAGCAGATTCAGAAGTATGTAGGGTGCAGTAGTTAGTCGGGGGTGAAGAGGCTTGCACAGGGTATAATAGCATGGTGAGCTGCATCAAACTTTTCTTTGGACTGCAGCCCACAACAACAACAACAACAACACAACTGCAGTCTTGTGCTGTTATATAAAACATATTTGAGAACCTACTAACAAAAATTATAACATTACTCCTTCAAGGTGAACTCAACGTTCTTACTCAAGGTGTTGCCACTCAGACATTATTGTCAATATTTTAAAAAAATTGGAAGGATACTTGCGAAGATGCTCAATGTAATATCCTGTACTAATGACGCCACGCAGTTCGACCTGATACTGGCCATTAATAGCATGTGCAGTTATCTATAAGAGAAAGAATGCTGTAGGCTAAAACCGATTTCGCAGATGTAGCTCAAACGCAGTTAAAGTTGCAAGTAGTGCAAGACCGTAGGTACGAAATAGGCAGCTTTCTTACCATCCCAAACAAGACATGGAGGTCCTACCTTCACGGGCCCCCAGAAAACGCTGGCTGTCCAGGTAACCAATAACTATCACGTGGACACTGTTTCGTAATGTACAAGTGTCTAAGGACGTGATGCTCTCTATATGTCACACCACACAATTCTATGTATCCAAGCTTCCTACACAGGTTAGAAGAAATGAAGCATGCAGAAACGATAATTTTGACCTCATAAGACGGTCAGTTTTCCCCGAGATAGAATCCAGATATGGTAGTCTACTAAGAAATACCGCTTCGTTGGTCTGATCATCTGGGTGAAGCGTTATACCATCCCACGTAGATCAGATCGGGAGGCAAATTTTTTTTCTGTAATCTACATTTATTGATTGCATTAATAAACTCTGCTTGTACTCATTATGATAAGCAATATGTTAGATGAAAGAAGCACATAATACAACAAATTTTCACTTCAATTTGTAATTATATGTCAGTCCTTACAAACTTTTCTCTGTATATTTACAAAGGACGCCAACCCCCTAACGCCTGAAGACATTATCTGTGCTGTATGCCGCCTTTTCAAGTCAAAAATTGTTGAAAACTGAAAAATTCACACGCAAGCGCTATCTCTAGGAGGAATGGTTCTCAAGTTCTGAAGTCATCTTCGGTTAAGTACTCACATGGAATTTATTTCTAACGTTTCAATACTTTCCCTGGTGAAGTCGTTAACAGCCAGATTTCACATTTTGACGAGTGGTTCTAACCACCTACGTGAGGTATGTAGAGATTGGACGGAAAAAAGATAAAAAAAGAAAAAAACATGAAAAATATGCTTTTAGTAATCATTAATATTTCAATAAATAAATTATTTTCGAGCAAATGTATTATAAAAAGTTATTGCTCAGTATTGTAAGCTAATGTACGTAATTCTGACAAACATGTCAAACATTTACTCAAATTCATGCAGTTTTGAAACGGGAGTACGTAGAAAGCGAGAGCCGTGGTGTGGGCGGGGGGGGGTTGTGGAGTCCATGCTCATACTAATCCGAAAATAGCGCTAGTTTTATTTTATCTGCTAGCTTGTTTGTTGCAATCACGGCTGCAATCTTATCTACGTTTTTATTTTTAATGTGAATGCCTGCTCGGAGTGAACGACCGGTCAACAATACTACACAACCTACAAAACGTGAGGCAACAGTAAGTAATTCTTCATGAATGAAACCGAGTCAGGTAAACATAGACTTACTGTAAACCATTTCAGAAAGTCTCGGGCCCCGAATGTGGTTCAAACGAATAAAAAATAGGAGAAGGGGACAAAGGAGGTAAAGCCGTTGATGGGAGGGGCTTGGTAGTGGGAGGTGCATGACAGCCGCGTGCTTGATGAAGTTGTCGGATGGTCAGTGACCTAGGTCGCATGCCGCCTCAAAAGCACCAAGTAGTAGGTAGCCATATTACTCAAAATTTCTCTGAGCACTATGAGACTTAACATCTGAGGTCATCAGTACACTAGAACTTAGAACTACTTAAACCTAACTAACCTAAGGACATCACACACATCCATGCCCGAGGCAGGATTCTAACCTGTTTGCGCAGTTCCAGACTGTAGCGCCCAGAAACCCTCGGCCACCCCGGCCGCCGAATTACTGAAGTAAAATACGAAGAGAGCGAAATTCATCCATTTGCTACTAATGTAGTTAATTTTATTTACTTATTCTTAGTTTATTCTTAGTTCGGAAAGCATACGTCCCTAAAAAATGTAAAGAAAATTATTACTTCCTCCTATATACATCTCGCACTAAGAAAATGAAGATAAATTTAGAGGACTGCCAGCAATCGTTCTGCCCGCGAACTGTTCGTGTCTGTAACAGGAAAGGGGGAAAGTGACAGTGGTACACTCCGCAAGGTGGCTTGCGGAGTATAAATGAAGATGTAGATGTAGGTACTGATGCAAAGTGTAATTAAATGTATTTTGCTACGTCGACTGAAGTTTCTCTATCCTTTCTCCTGTAAAATCCCCAGCAACTGCATAACATCGAAAAAGTTTTGTAAATGGTATGCAGGAAAATGACTGCTGTTTACTCAAAACTAAAAATACGTTAGGCATATTTACATTTTATTAAGTTAGAGATTTTTCTGTAAAATGTGCACGAAGTTGATATATTCAATTACTTTTGAATACATTACAGGAAAGGCAGTGATTAATGTCTTACAAATATTTACTATTAAAAACAATCTTGATCACGATTTATTTATCAAGATGACCAGTTTCGACCACTACTGTGGTCATCTTCAGACCATTGAGTGGGAACCTCTTTCCGTTGGAGAATCACAACAGAAAGAGGTTCCTACTCAGTGGTCTGAGACCACAGTAGTGGTCGAAACCGGTCACCTTGATAAACAAATTGTGATCAACACTGTTTTTAAAAGTAAATATTCGATATATTTAACATTAGCGAATTATGGTTGTCTGACTTCTATTAACGGAATAGTATACATAATCTCAAATTTTCCAGGCTTAGAAATACACATTTCATCAATATGGGAATAAGCAAGAATTTTTGGTTTCTTTCACAGGCAGAGTTTCTCGTACTAGAGCCGGTCCACCCTGAATCGTAGAAAAATCTGTTTCCACCATTGAACCTTCCCAACTCTAAGGCAACTTTACATCGCTTGTAGTACCAAATAACCTCATGTGGCACACTATTCCGACACAGAAGAGAGAGTGTCGCATGCTTCTCTGGCAACGAACAGAACTATCGCAATGATAAATGCTCGCATTCCTTGAAGCCGCTTTGCAGAAATGTGTGACCAGTGGGTGGAGGCAAGAATGACGCACACAATATCCTAACCTCTAAGCAGCGGCAATAATCTTTTACTTACCTTAAAATCGTACCTGAGAGGTAGAAGATGGAAACTTGAATAAAACTCTATCAAACACCTGAGGTTGTTCGACTAAGTTAGAGTGCGGTGAGGACACGTTTTGATATCGATAGCTTCCTCTCGCCGCTAGCCTCTCGGGCCGCAATAGCTTCTGGAGCGGTTGGTCGCCTGCAGAGGGCAGCTATGTGGGCCAACATTTAAGCGCTGCCGTGGCGAAGAGGTGGTCTGGAAGTGGCGGGCGTCTGGCAGGTGTGTTTGACAGCAGCTGGAGTACACGCCGTGATGCCGCGGCCGACAGTAACCTTGGCCGGATACTAAAAGCTGCGTTTTTCACTACTGCTGCCTAGGTGGGACTGAATTCAGGTGGGGCCGTGAAGATTGCTCGTTGAAAAGTCCATCTCTGCGCGGCACACGAAACTTGACTTATTCGCGCTATTTGAATTTACAAGGAGCCTCTGTCCACTCTGGTGACGGGTTGGGTTTTCGTCTGTCAGATTTAAGAACCAGGCGACCGGGAGCAGGGCCATCTGGTGAACAGCATATGTTCGTTCCTGATTCTTTGCAAACTCGTCATAACACCTACTTGATGGCAGCCGTTGGTCTAGCGGTTCTAAACCTACGCTTCGATCTGCAAGAAATTATGATGACCGTCCGATTAACGTGTAAATGATTATGCTCTGGTGCGCAGGAAATATTCTAACTCGCCATCCTGATCACCCATAGAAGCATGTAAACATCTTAGTTCATGAATACTTTAAATGTTTTCAGACAAGTTACATTAATGTGTGTGACTAAACTGGTGATTCTCGAGCTGTTTGACTAAGTCTGGCCCTACCTACAACAATTTTTTTGTTTTGTTTATTTTGGAGTCAGGTGCTTCATGTGTAAAGTTCGTCTTCTCCAGTGCATTTACAGTGTCTACTTGTGTTATAAATGCAAACTGTTAATTAGTGGTTCGTATGTTACAGCATACATTAAAGTCTCTGTAGTTTATATTGGGGATCCAGTTAAAAAGGCCAGTGTAGCATATATGCCTTTACTGAAAATGTCTGTCTCTCTAGGGGTGATTGGCCAGGTTAATCCGTTTGTTTGGAACCAGTGGTCTTCCTTCACATTAACTGCAAACAGCCACGTGATAGGACGGCTGATGTTAATGACCTGTTAGATATTTTCAATACATTTCTGGTTTGAGATGTAACTGGACCTCTGTGCTAAGCATTTATCATTTTTTTAAACTTTATGTTGCTCTAAAAAAAATTAATTTCTTTCAGCCATTTCTGCATGTAATGTAATGTCTATTAACACTTTTCTTATTAGAAATTAATTTAATTAATTCTGGGACTAGGTGCTCAGTTTGCCTTCCATCATTTGTTGTGTTTTAATAAATTGGTGTGTTATTTTAAAAAATATGTGAACAATTTTTTCGGCCATGCATCCTTCCAGTTGACACTAGCTACTTACCACGTTGCAATTAGGATTCTGTTCCATTCACAACAGACTCAGAATAGCGCAATTTGCCATCTCAGAAAACTGTGTGTACCCTGTACACAGCATTCAGTATTATAAGGGGCGATTAAAAGATTTCCGTTTGAGACCGTTGCTGCAGCGTACACTTAACGTAGCGCGACTCAGATGCTGATTTATAAAAGACGACATGAAGGCAAGTTATTTTCATCATGCGTGCGGTATATGTGCAAACATGAACTATGTCGACATTATTGCTAAATACGTCCAAACGGGACCAACGCACTTTCATTCTTTTCTTGGCTACTGAAGGACCGGCAGCAGTAGACATCCACAAGAGAATGAAGAACGTGCACAGGGCGGCGTGTCTGTTTACATCGTGCAACAAAGGGTACTTCTGCTGCTCGAAGACATCGTATGTCTCAATATCACATACCTCGTAACGCAGAAGTTACGCTAACTTCATTGGGAGAGGTATGTAATGTACTCGATTCAGGGTATTTTTTTTTTTTTTAACTGACGCTGTGCGGAGTGGCCGCTCGGTCTAACGGCGTCATGTCACGGATTGAGCAAACCCTCCCGCCGGAGGCTAGAGTCCTGCCTCGGGCAAGGGTGTGTGTGTCGTTCTTAGCATTAGCTAGTTTAAGTACTGCGTAAGTCTAGGGACCGAAGACTTCAGCAGTTGATCCCTTAGGAATTCACACACATTTGAACATTCTGTAAACTGTCCTCCACTTTCAATTGCCTGATGAAGAACATGAACCGGGATTTTGAGGGACGCCATCTGAGGTCTTACTATAAACCGGTTTGGTTGGACTATCAGAGAGGCAGATCGATCCCTATAGACTCAGCAACAGCAGTGAAAACAGTCGGGCAATGGAATACTGATATGGGAATGGGTGGCCCTCGCAACTGACTGCTGGGTGTTGTTCCTCTCATGAAAATATGAAGATCATATATTTAAAAAAGGTCTCAACGAACTATTGAAATGAAAGATGAGTCCACAGAGAACCACACTTTACTATAATACTTTGTATTATGACAGACATGAACATGAACTAAAGAGTAACAAGTGAATTACTTCGCAAAGTCTATGTAGGATACGTGTATGTGAATGCCTTCAAGTTACCTACGAAAAGTCAAGAGCACGAAAGGCGCACAGTGATTACTATGGTGTTCCCTGAGGGTATATGGTCCAAACGGCTCTGAGCACTATGGGACTCAACTTCTGACATCATCACTTCCCTAGAACTTAGAACAACTTAAACCTAACTAACATAAGGACATCACACACATCCATGCCCCAGGCAGGATTCGAACCTGCGACAGTAGTGCTATGTGAAGTGGCGCTGGGATGTCGGCCGACAACCATTAAGTTATATAACTTAAGGACAGAAATACACTCCTGGAAATTGAAATAAGAACACCGTGAATTCATTGTCCCAGGAAGGGGAAACTTTATTGACACATTCCTGGGGTCAGATACATCGCATGATCACACTGACAGAACCACAGGCACATAGTCACAGGCAACAGATCATGCACAATGTCGGCACTAGTGCAGTGTATATCCACCTTTCGCAGCAATGCAGGCTGCTATTCTCCCATGGAGACGATCGTAGAGATGCTGGATGTAGTCCTGTGGAACGGCTTGCCATGCCATTTCCACCTGGCGCCTCAGTTGGACCAGCGTTCGTGCTGGACGTGCAGACCGCGTGAGACGACGCTTCATCCAGTCCCAAACATGCTCAATGGGGGACAGATCCGGAGATCTTGCTGGCCACGGTAGTTGACTTACACCTTCTAGAGCACGTTGGGTGGCACGGGATACATGCGGACGTGCATTGTCCTGTTGGAACAGCAAGTTCCCTTGCCGGTCTAGGAATGGTAGAACGATGGGTTCGATGACGGTTTTGATGTACCGTGCACTATTCAGTGTCCCCTCGACGATCACCAGAGGTGTACGGTCAGTGTAGGAGATCGCTCCCCACACCATTATGCCGGGTATTGGCCCTGTGTGCCTCGGTCGTATGCAGTCCTGATTGTGGCGCTCACCTGCACAACGCCAAACACGCATACGACCATCATTGGCACCGAGGCAGAAGCGACTCTCATCGCTGAAGACGACACGTCTCCATTCGTCCCTCCATTCACGCCTGTCGCGACACCACTGGAGGCGGGCTGCACGATGTTGGGGCGTGAGCGGAAGACGGCCTAACGGTGTGCGGGACCGTAGCCCAGCTTCATGGAGACGGTTGCGAATGGTCCTCGCCGATACCACAGGAGCAACAGTGTCCCTAATTTGCTGGGAAGTGGCGGTGCGGTCCCCTACGGCACTGCGTAGGATCCTACGGTCTTGGCGTGCATCCGTGCGTCGCTGCGGTCCGGTCCCAGGTCGATGGGCACGTGCACCTCCCGCCGGCCACTGGCGACAACATCGATGTACTTTACAGACCTCACGCCCCACGTGTTGAGCAATTCGGCGGTACGTCCACCCGGCCTCCCGCATGCCCACTATACGCCCTCGTTCAAAGTCCGTCAACTGCACATATGGTTCACGTCCACGCTGTCGATGCATGCTACCAGTGTTAAAGACTGCGATGGAGCTCCGTATGCCACGGCAAACTGGCTGACACTGTCGGCGGCAGTGCACAATGCTGCGCAGCTAGCGCCATTCGACGGCCAACACCGTGGTGCCTGGGGTGTCCGCTGTGCCGTGCGTGTGATCATTGCTTGTACAGCCCTCTCGCAGTGTCCGGAGCAAGTATGGTGGGTCTGACACACCGGTGTCAATGTGTTCTTTTTTCCATTTCCAGGTGTGTATTTTCTAAGGGGAACACACTGCATCCTTCCCACGACTCAACACAGGTCTTCATCTGCAAATGACTTCCCACGGGACTACCTTCTAGGAAGCTGCCAGTTGGAGAGAAATCCGTTCCTTCGAAGCGTGCTTGGTTTGCGGAAGTCAATATTCCACACCGGGGAAATGTTCTCGTTATAGCTCATTACTCGACTTCTATTGAAAGACCCCGACTCCATAGTGAACAGGACACAGTTAGTGGAAAAATCGTGCGTTCTGTCCAATAAACACTCGACGATATTGCGCCGCTGCTGCCTACCTTCGACGACGAGAAGAGACTCATCTCTCCAGTCGCTCGTGCTTTCCCCATAGAAAGTCGCGCCACGCTCTCAAGAGAGCTCTACGGAGTTCCAAGTCACTGCCCAACCCTTTGGCTCGTTATGATCGTGCGCTGTGTACCAGTTATTAACACAATTTTTATACTTTTACTTGTGACTTTTATTGTTATTGTAAATTTGCGCAGAGTATACAGAAAATAGCCCAATGTTCCGAGCCTACAGGTTTGGTGCACTTATAGCATGTGATTTGACTTTTCTCTCTTTCTTCTTTACACAAAATGCGCATCTTGTCCTTTTCTTAACAGGTGATTTTTCACTGCCCTTCCAGGATCAATGCTGCTCAGGAATCTTCGTTGACTTCTTTACCTCTGCAGTTGCTTTTCCAAACTGATGATGATTGCCGTATTTCTCATATTTTTATTGGTGGCCAGCATCATCCAAATTACGTATCGATCATTTGGAAGAACGCCATCAATGGCTAATGCCTTGTTGTTCTCTTCGCGCTGTAACATCGCCTCTTCTGTTCCATGATGTGAACGCCGCTCTTGGTGGCATAGTATGTGATTATAACTTCAGTCTACTTTGCTTGTGGTGATTGAACCGTCAGTTGTTCCTGAAAATAACAATGGTGGGTAACAACTTAGTTATTCTTAGGAACAAAAGAGACTATCACCACATATGGTTGATAACCAAATGATGTAGATTATACTTCAAGTCCTTCACGTGTAAAAAAAAATCGCCAGCCAGTTCACTTTCGTCTTTTTTCGAATAGTAAAGACTAGTGTCTGATCTCTTGACAACTAATAATGAGCTAAATCGAGAGACGTAAGAAAGAAATCCAGACTTTTCAAGTTCCGTCATTCCAAGTCATATGGCTCTGGTTTTTTCTTGCTTCCCAAAACACACTTTTGTCTTCCAGTAATAGCATGACGCTCTTTCAAAAATTATCCATAACTTTATTCTGTATCTACCAGGTTTTTATGGAATAGATTGTCGAAATGGACAGCGAACTCGAAACTGTTCGTTCAGTCATGCAGCGTCTTCGAATGTAGGCATCCCTAAGGGTAATTTCGTGGAACTCAAAATCTTCTATGACTAGTTCCATTTACTCACTTTACCTCCGTTCAGGTCGGGCTGCTGTAAAGTCAAAGAGCAACAACCTTGGAATATTGTGGAAGCCGTTGCGAGGCATAACTTCATTGACCAGTGGTCGACCACTCGCGGCATTCCAAAGCAGACTGGTATCTTGCATTTCTTGACTTTTTAACGAACCTCACCTACGTAAGCACAAGCTGCACTTGTCAGTATAACCCACCAAAACAAAAGTAACTTAAATACAAGTAACAAGATTTGTCCCGGCGAGGCACATAAACTTGAGGGATCCAAATGACTAATGAAAGCAGCTTCGCGATTGTGTACACAAGGTACTAGAAAGCAAAAGCGTTTTGTACGCCACAACTACTTACACTGAACATGCCAGAAATGTGCAATGCCCCAATAATTTCAAACACACAATCAAATCATAACTTCATGACAATTGTCAAATGGGAGCTATTATGTTTTGATAAGATCAATATGAAACTGATTCTGGAAGAGCAATATGCTCCTAAAATCGCTTGGCCAGGCACAGGGACAAGCAACAACAACAACGAAATCAGTACCAGGAGACTGAATCCAGTCTAATATAGAAAGAGTCACAACTGTAAATTTGTGGTAAGATCTTATGGACCAAGCTGCTTAGGTCATCGGTCCCTATGCTTACACATTACTTAATCTAACTTAAACTAACTAACGCTACGGACAACACACACCCATTCCCGAGGGAGGACTCGAACCTCCAACGGGGGAGCCGTGCGAACCGTGACAAAACGCCTAAGACCGCGCGGCACTCACATTTACCAACCTCGAAGAGAGTAGGAAGGTCAGTCTTTAGGAATGCCGAATGGTCTCGGCACTGAAGGAATTGAACTAAAGTATCTCACCGAGCATATAAAGCTAGTGTTTGAAGATAAACGGACGTCTTTAACCCACCACAAAACAAACGGATGGCGAAGAGGCCGGCTCACCGCCAGTCCCGTTCTGCCAAATTAATCATGTGACCACTCCCATTTCCGATGCACGTCCCTCGTGAATGGAAAATGTTCAGCCAGACCAAATTGTAAGTCACACGGGCGGAAGAACAAACCGCCGCCTCGTTGCCCTGCAGACCTGTGCTGTCCGTGTTGCTTCACTGACTGTCAATACCTGGAGAATGGTCTCAATGGCACTCGTGGCAGTCTTACCACATTCTCTACATGTCAAAGATTGTTTCCCAGCAGACGGGTCGCTAGATATCGATAGCGCAATGGTGCAATAACCTCGTTCAAACTCAGTGATGTGTTGATAATGGCATCTTTGCCGTCTTAAAAGCTTTATTCACTAACATCACTTCACCACGTCGATTCTCGAAGGTAACTAACACTCACGATCACTGTAGCATATAGTTAAATAAAACCTGATTTGCATCCTCATATACTCCATCCAGACATAGCAGGAGATCAATGAAGTGAAATGGAAAGGGAACGAAGATTTCTGGTCCGATGAGTATACGATAATATCAACAGCATCAGCAAATGTTATAACGGGGGTAGAACTCTTTACGAATAGGAATTTAGGGCAAAGAATGAGTTACAATGAACAGTTGAGTGACAGGGTTGCCCTTATCAGAATAGACAGCAAACCAACAGCGACAACGATAGTTCTGGTACATAGGCCGACGTCGTAGGCTGAAGATGAAGGGACAGAAGGTATATGAGCATATTGAAAGAGTAATACATTGCGTAAAGAGAGACGAATATCTAATAGTCATAGGGGACTGGAAAGCAATTGTAGAGGAAGGAGAGGAAGAAATGTTTACAAAAGAATATAGGCTTGGGACAAGGACAAGCAGAGGATAAAGACTGTTTTGTAATAGATTTCAGCTAGTAACAGCGAATACTCTGTTCAAGAATCACAGGAGGAGGAGGTATGATGGAAAAGGCCGGGTGATACGGGAAGACTTTAACTGGATTAAATCATGGTCCTACAGAGATTACGAAACCAGATGCTACATTGTATGGCTCAGGAGCAGATATAGACACAGATCGGAATGTAATAGTGATGAAGAATAGGCTGAAGCTAAATAGATCAGTCATCAACAACAGAAGTGGGATACGGAAGTATTAAGGAATGACGAGATACGCTTTAAGTTCTCTAGGCTATAGACACAACAGTAACCAATAGCTCACTAGGCAGTACAGTTGAAGGAGAGTGGATACCTCTCAAAAGCATAATCACAGAAGTTGGAAGGAAAAACATGGTTTCAAAGAAGGTAACTGCGAAGAAACCATGGATAACAGACAAAATACTTCAGTTCATCGAAGAAAGGACATACAAAAATGTTCAGAGAAATTCAGGAATACAGAAATACAAGTCGTTGAGGAATGAAACAAAAAGGAAGTGCAGGTAACATAAGATGAAATCGCCACATGAGAAAGTTGAAAATATCGGAAAGGAAATAACTGTCGCAAGGATTTGCTCAGCACATAAGAAAGTCAAAATGAACTTCGGTTAATCTAAACGCAAGGGTGGTAACACAAAGAGTGCAACGGCATTCCACTGCTAAAGAGCGGATAGGTGAAGAGAGTACATTGAAAGCCTCTGTGGAGGGAAATATTTGTCAAACATGATAGAAGAGAAACGGGAGTCGATAGGGAAGAGAGAGGGGATTCATTATTAGAATCAGAATTTAAAACACCTTTGGGGGACTTAAGGTCAAATAAGGTAGAAGGTATAGATTACAATCCATCAGATTTTTTAAAACCATTGCCAGATGAGGCAACAAAACGATTATTAAAGTTGGTGTGAGTCTGCCGACATACCATCAGACTTTTGGAAAAATATCATCCACACAATTCCGAAGATTCAAGAGCCGACAAGGGCGAAAATCAAAGCATAATCAGCTTATTAGCTCCTACATCCAAGTTGCTGACAAGAATAAAATACAGAATTAAAAAGGAAATTTGTGATGTGTTAGATGACGATCGGTTTGGCATTAGGAATGTTAAAGCACCAGAGAAGCAATTGTGATGTTGCGGTTGGTAAGGGAAACGAAGACTAAAGAAAAATCAAAACACGTTTATAGGAACTGTCAACCTGTAAAAAGCATTTGACAATGTAAAACGGTGCAAGATGTTCGAAATTCTGAGGTAAACAGGGATACGCTATAGCGAGACGCAGATAATATACAAAGCCGTGAGGGAAGCGTATGGATTACAAAGCGTGTAAGACAGGGGTGTAGTCTTTCGCCCCTACTGTTCCGTCTGTACAGCAAAGAAGCCATGATGCAAACAAAAGAAATGTTCAGGAGTGGGATTGAAATCCAATATGAAAGAATATGAATGATAAAAACTGCTGAAGACATTGCTCTCCTCTGTGTTAGTGAAGAAGATTTATAGGATCTGTTGGACTGAATATACAGTCTAATGGGTACAGAATATGGGTCAAGAGCAAATCGAAGAAAGACGAAAGTAGTGATAAGTAGCAGAAATGAGGACATCAGGACTGATCGTCACGAAGTAGATGAATTACGGAATTCTGTTACCTATGCAGCAAAGCAACCAATGGCGGACGGAGCAGGGAGGACATCAAAAGGAGACCAGCACTGGCACAAAAGGCTTTCCTAACCAAGGGAAATCTACTAGTATCGAACATAGGCCTTAATTTGAGGAGGAAATTTCTGAGAATGCACCCTGGATCACAGCACTGTATGGTAGTGAAATATGGACTGTGGGAAGACCGGAACAGAAGATAATCGAAGCATTTGAGATGTGGTGCTACAGGCGAATGTTAAAATTAGGTGGACCAATGAGGTAAGCAATGAGCAGGTGCTGCGCAGAATCGTAAGTTAAGGAATAAGTCGAAAACGACAAGGAGGAGGGACAGGATAGTAGCGATACGCCCTGCTGATTAACCCACAGAACAGGGTAAGTAGAGTAGATTGTGGAAAGGGGCCAAAATAAGGGGCTGCCAGTTACACTCGAACATGCAATTTTATTATTTGATCGAACATGACAAGAGCCCAAAAACCCTTTTTAAACAGAAACTTTAATCTTTAGGACTTAATTACCGGCTGAAAGCCACTTTAATTTAAAAACGGCTGAAGGCCAATAACTGAAAACCCAAGCATAATCAGACATTTAATAGGCAAGCCTTATCTTAAAACAGTTCCTTACTTAGGCTGAAGTGAACAAGTTAAATTCAAATTGGCTGAGGTCAAACACTTAAAACTCCAAAACCTTTTTTTAAATACCAAAGTCCTTAAGTGAAACAGTTGTTTAATTTAGGCAGCAGGCCTTAAGAACAAATAACGGAAACTCAAACCGGCTGACGGCCGAAGACTTAAAAATTGAATAGGTTGAAGTAAACAAGTTAAATTCAAATCCGCTGCAGGCCGAAGACTTAAAAATACAAATATTTTTCAAAATGCCAAAGGACATATGTGAAACAGTACTTTACACTAGGCTGAAGGCCTTAAGAATAAAACAACTCTAATTTAAAACACAAAACCGGCTAGAAGCCATACAAGTACCAACAACAAGAATAAATTTTTAAAAATAAGGCAGTCTCCACAAGGGCGCCCAGGTTTTAGAGGGTCGGCGTGCAATTCAAACACTAACACTCGCTTAGGAGAGACAGGTAGTCCGTCCAACCATTCACGATGCGACGACAACCCAACCGACCGACAGTCAGCGGACCCACCGACAAGATAACTTCCACTAAACCCGACCAGGGCACAACAGATAGTTCGACGAAACAACGTAGAAGATATTGGCGCCCACAACCAATCCTGGACGGAGCTGTCAAACTACACACTGTGCTGGGCAGCAACAACACGATGCACTAACTACACTGCCTGAAATTTACGTCAACGCGCAGGACAGGTCACCGGAACGTTAACGGCCACAAGGCAGAAGATTCCGCTGGTGCACTTCAATTCAAGTAACCAAATACAGTGAAACTGCACCGGAGGGTGGCTAGAACTTGCCACGTTGTTGCTCGCAGGAATATCCCAACAGCCGACAACGGACTACGATCTCCGAACGACACAATGTGAACAATTTTCACTTTCTGGAAGGTAAAATTGAAACTCAACTTTCGTGTCCAGGGTCGGTGAGCCACGGACCTCGTAGCAATGGGAACAGCGCCACAATCTCCGACAACGCGTAGAGACCGCCAGCGGACCCCGACCAAATTATGCCCCGCCGAGAATTCCTCACTGCTACATGCTATCTGACCGACTCCTCAGAGCCAGTGTGCCGACAACATTTAAAATTATTTGTCCCTCTAAATCACACAAACTACACACTGTTTCTAGAACACTGGACGATGCGGCACACACACAGCCAATCCATAAGCGATCGCCGGCAAAATACTTGTCGTCCGGCAGGACGAACGACAGACGAACCACCGAAGTCGTCGCCAATCCAATCGTATGTGTCGGCCACCGTCGGGCGAGTAGCGGCGGTTCGGACTAACATAGCGAGGATGTTAAATAACATATGGCATGAACACGAGGCACGTGCGGCACAGGTAGAACCTGTTGTAAAGGGGAAAACCTGCAGAGCAAGACAGAGACAGGAATACATCCAGAAACTAAAGGAGGACGTAGGTTGCAAGTGCTGCTGGGAGATGAAGAAGTTGGCAAAGGGGAGGAATTCGTGGCGGGATGCATGCAAGAAGTCAGAAACCTGATCTGAAAAAAAAAGGAAAATGGCGCTACTAGCGCCACGCACACAGGTCTGGCGCGAAATTGTAATGGGCGTCGTCTTGTAGATGTGGAAACCTGCCTACCAACTTTCTTTTCTGCCGCACAGCTCCTTCTTGGTTTTGTGACTTTTTTCGTTTAATGTATTTAGGGCAATAAGTGTAAGACCTCAGGAAAGACAGACGATGTACTGTAAGTACGAAAACGAAAGGGAAAAAGTAAGAACAAACGACCAAGAAATGGTTCAAATGGCTCTGAGCACTATGGGACTTAATTTCTGAGATCATCAGTCCCCTAGAACTTAGAACTACTTAAACCTAACTAACCTAAGGAAATCACACGCATCCATGCCTGAGGCAGGATTCTAACCTGCGACTGTAGAGGTTGCGCGTTTCCAGACTGTAGCACCTAGAACCGCTCGGCCACCCAGGCCGGCAAACAAACATGAAAGTTAGAATCAGAATGAGTATACAAGGTACCGATGTATTCATTCGCTTCCACCGACTGACCTACGTGGGGTTAGCAATGATTAATGTAAAAGAAAGGTTCAGACATGGGATGCAACTGTTAAGGGGCATCAATGATAATATTCGCTAACTACCTCATTCTCGTGACTGAACTTGAGAAAAACCTGCAGGATCATTCTAGTGAGGGCATACGATGGACTGATAATCAACCGAGGAAACTAGTAGGAAATACACTACTGGCCATTAAAATTGGTACACCACGAAGATGACGTGCTACAGACGCGAAATTTAACCGACAGGAAGAAGATGCTGTGATATGCAAATTATTAGCTTTTCAGAGCATTACACAAGGTTGGTGCTTATGGCGACACCTACAAGGTGCTGACATGAGGAAACTTTCCAACCGATTTCTCATACACAATCAGCAGTTGACCGGCGTTGCTTGGTGAAACGTTGTTGTGATGCCTCGTGTAAGGAGGATAAATGCGTACCATCACGTTTCCGACTTTGATAAAGGTCGGATTGTAGCCTATCGCCATTGAGGTTTATCGTATCGCGACATTGCTACTCGCGTAGGTCGAGATCCAATGACTCTTAGCACAATATGGAACCAGTGGGTTCACAGGGTAATACGGAACGCCGTGCTGGATCCCAATGGCCTCGTATCACTAGCATTCGAGATGAGAGGCATCTTATCCGCATGGCTCTAACGGATCGTGCAGCCACGTCTCGATCCCTGAGTCAACAGATGGGGACGTTTACAAGACAACAATCATCTGCACGCACAGTTCGACGATGTATGCAGTAGCATGGGCTATCAGCTCGGAGACTATGGTTAGGTTACCCTTGACGCTGCATCACAGACAGGAGCGCCTGCGATGGTGTACTCAACGACGAACATGAGTGCACGAATTGCAAAACGTCATTTTTACGGATGAATCCAGGTTCTGTTTACAGCATCATGATGGTCGCATCCGTGTTTGGCGACATCGCAGTGAACGCACATTGGAAGCGTGTGTTCGTCATCGCCATAATGCCGTATCACCAGGCGTGATTGTATGGGGTGCCATTGGTTACACGTCTCGGTCACTTCTAGATCTCATTGTCGGCAATTTGAACAGCGGACGTTACATGTCAGATGTCCTACGACCAGTGGCTCTACCCTTTATTCGATCCCTGCGAAACACTACATTTCAGCAGGATAATGCACGACCGCATGTTGCAGGTCCTGTGCGGGACTTTATGGGTTAATAAAATGTCGAATGCTGCCCTGGTCAGCACATTCTCCAGATCACTCACCAATTGGAAACGTCCCGTCAATGGTGGCCGAGCAACTGGCTCGTCACAATACTCCAGTCACTATTCTTGATGAAATGTGGTATCGTGTTGAAGCTGCATGGCGAGTTATACCTGTACACGCCATCCAAGCTCTGACTCAACGCCCAGGCGTATCAAGACCGTTATTACGGCCAGATGTGGTTGTTCTGGGTACTGATTTCTCAGGACCTATGCACACAAAATTGAGTGAAAATGTAATCACATGTCAATTCTAGTACACGTGTCCAATGACTACCCGTTTATCATCTGCATTTCTTCTTCGTGTAGCAATTTTAATGGCCAGTAATGTAGATTAGCGATAAACGTATCAAACCCGGAGACCATAAGGTAGACGGAGGGAGGAATATTGTTACTTATGAAGCAAAGTAACCAATGATCAACGAAGTAAGGAGGACTAGCACAGTTACAGGGATGTTCCTAGCCAAACTAAGCCCATTAGTACTAAACATCGCTCTTTATGTAAAGATGAAATTTATGAAAATTTACGCTTGGAGTGCAGCATTGTATGACAGTGAATCATGGTTTGTGAGAAGACGACAAATGAAGACGTGATACTATGGAGGTATGTTGATAATTAGCACTCATAGGATAAGAAATGAGGAGGTTCTCCGCAGAATTGTCTCGGAATGAATATGAGTACAACGCTGAAAGAGGAGGGGACAGGATGGTAGGACATTTCTTAAGATATCAGGAGTAACTTCCATGGCACTACAGGTATTTGTAGAGGATAAACACCGCAGTGAACGACAGAGATTGCAATAAACCCAACAAATAATTGAGGACGTTGTGTAGTACTCTGAGATAAAGTGGTAGGAATTCATGGCGACACGTAATAAACCTGAGGACTGTTTCCAGAATGAGTTTTTCGCCCTGTAGCGGAATGTGCGCTGATATGAAACTTCCTGGCAGATTAAAATTGTGTGCCCGACCGAGACTGGAACTCGGGACCTTTGCCTTTCCGTGGGCAAGTGCTCTCCCAAGCTACCGCCGGCTCGGTGGCTCAGCGTGTTCTGTCTGAGAGGTGGTTGGCCTCTTCAATAAAATTACCAAGTCAGAGGATCAACATACGATCGTGACCGTATGTAACGTGACGCCCACAACGCCAAACACAACGGAAAAAAGGGAAAAAAAGCTACCCAAGCACGACTAATTATCAGCATTAATACTGCTAGTGTTTCATCTCCTACCTTCCAAATTTCACAGAAGCACTTCTGTTGACGAGAAAACACAAGGAACAATAAACAATTTTATATGCTCATAAAACAACTTAAAAATGAGATACGTCATGTCTCCTACAGGAAACCTTATCCAGTAGTTCTACGCTTCAGATTATGAGACGGCTTTAGCGCTCGATAACGACCGACGTGCAAGTAGATTCAATTTGCAATGAAAATCTTGCTTGCAGCAGACAACTTCTATATGGACGCATTTTTAGAGGAATCCTGCTTTTTAATATCCGTAGCGCTCAGTACGAGGTACAGGTGGTATTACTGCCGTCTAAATTAATCCTGCGTTACGCGGAAACACTCACAAACAACACGAGAGCAGAAAACTGACGCAATATGGGAGAACTAGTTACGCGTTGAGTCCACATGATTATGCACATTCTAAACGTTGCCGAAACGTGCCCCTCTCCATGAACTAACGATGCAGACTTAATCGAAGTGCAGTCTGGAAAAGAGCAGCATTTCTGCAAATATTAAAGTTTTTAATTTCACTGTGACCAAGAAGCAACGATCTTTTCTACAACTTGCAAATAATAATATGTGAGACCCACAGAAAGCACGATTTGAAGATTATAAACCATATCCAACACCCTAACACCCTGCCCCCAATGGTAGCATCAGTACCCGTCAGATCAGCAAAATTAAGCGCTGCCAGACTGGGCTACCACTTGGATGGGTGATCGCACGGGTCTGTCATGCTCAGTTGGCAAGAGGTGTGCAAAAAGCCCTTTGAGGCCAACTAAGAAGATGCTTTACTGAGAAGGGGCGGCTCTGGGTACGAAAACTGACAACAACCGGGAAAGCGATGTACTGACCACATGCCCTTTCATATCCGTATCCAGTGACGCCTGTCGGCTGAGGATGAGACGGCGGTCGGCCGGGGTTTTTTATTGCTGCTATGTTGAGGAATTTCTAAACATATTCAAAGCCTCCAAGAACGTATGTGTATCAGAGGCTGAGGTATAGTTTTATCACATGGAATTCGGTCATTCCGGTGATGTGACTGTTGTTTTAAATCGGTTACATTGATATAGAGGATAATGTATTTCTCTACAATTTAGCAAGGAGCACACTAGCCAGGCTAAAAATATGATTCCTTGATATAACGATTATTCTGATGCAGACACACCGCTCCACTGACAAAACGAGAAAAAAAAAACAAACGAGTAAGTCAAAGGTGGTTGCTCTGAAATGGGTATGATTCCACGAAGAACCTGCTCAGAGTGTGCTGTGGCTTATATATCTATTGCGAAGCAACATTCGAGACTCCACCTTGTTTACGTCAATGAAACATTCAGCTGTGTATGAAACAAAATGGTTCAAATGGCTCTGAGCACTATGGGACTTAACTTCTGATGTCATCGGTCCCCTAGAACTTAGAAATACTTAAACCTAACTAACCTAAAGACATCCCACACATCCATGCCCGAGGCTGGATTCGAACCGGCGACCGTAGCGGCTAGACTGTAGCGCCTAGAACCGCTCGGCCACTTCTGCAATCCCTGTACGAAACAAAACGTTTTCGAATTACAGAACGAGCGGTTGGCACTAAAATCAGCAATAAGCAAAATAATTGATCGTGATAAAATTCGCAGGAAATATTCGGAAGAGGGATCTCGTTTACAAGAAGTATGTTAATTTATGGAAAATTACATCTTCATGCGGCAAACAACTCTGCGCTGCGTGGCAGAGAGTTACTATGGCTTTAATGGTTGTTTAAATTCCTCTTCCCTGTATCTTATAATTAGTCTCATCTTGTCCTCACGATTCATGTGACAGCCACAGGTAAGGGACTGTAGTAAATTCGTGGCGTTATCATTTAAAACAGCTGCTTCAAATTTTGTAAATAGGCTTTCTCGGTGTAGTTTACAAATAGCTTCTAGAGTCTTCCGTTTCAGTTTCTCCGCCATTTAAAGCAGCTACTTGATATTTTTGTAAGTAGGTTTTCTTATAGATTGCTCCAGTTCAGTTTCTTCAGCGTCTCAGTATCACTCTTCCACGGTTCAAACAAATCTATGTCCATACGCACTGACCTTCTCTCTTTGGGATCACACACACTTCAGCAATAGTCTAGGATGGTATGTACGACGTACGGATACCTGGACACGTACTGGCCACAGGAATGTATCCACAAATCAACCCGACAGTTGTACTGAATGTGCCGATATTTAACTTCGTCTGTTCCGAAGAATTATTCTCTATATTTTGCAGGAGCGTATTTTCAAAACGACAAACAAGCACTAATAGCTTTTACTTTCCTAAGGATTCATGGTGGAAATATTAATTCCAAGTAACTTTTCGTATTAAGATACATCGCAGTTTGTTTCTGTTGTCACGACAACCACAGATGCTCGCGCGTATCACTAAACAGTGAAGCGCACGATAGCGTTAAGCATGTCTCTGATTCGCGAAGCGTATCTGTCAAAATATTTCACTTTTCGCTCTTAATTTTCAATAAAATTTAATAAACTGTGAAGTACTTTCAGATGAACTTTAACTATTCCCACTGCTTTCAAAAAACTCCTTGAGAATGATTAGAAAAAATTAATCACGTCTTTAAGCAGAAACAATATTAGCAGTCATGCAGTATGCCTATTCAGTGTTTCTTGCCGGCGGCGGTGGCCGAGCGGTTCTAGGCGCTTCGGTTCGGAATAGCGCGACTGCTACGGCCGCAGGTTCGAATCGTGGCTCGGGCATGGTTGTGTGTGTTATCCTTAGTTTAGTTAGGTTTATGTAGTTCTAAGTTCTAGGGGACTGATGAGCTCAGCAGTTTGGTCCCATAGTGCTCAGAGCCATTTGAACCATACATCGAACAGCGTTATGAAGGGGAAGGCAGTGCTGAACGGCAAGAAATTTTCGATATTCGCTCAAGGATATCAGCACGTATGCACAAGTGATCTGAATAGAATCTCCTTTTTTAGAAAGCATTTACCAAGTATTCCACCCGCAAACCGAAGTCTGCCAACCGCTTTCGCTCCTGCTGAGCCTACGTGATCTGAAAAGTGCTACAAACAGGTATTTGTATGAACTGACTGTTTTCAGCTATGACACAATGATATCATAGTCACAGCACATTAGTTTCTTTTTTCTTTTTGTGAAGTGCACAATTTTACATTTCTGAACACTTAAAGCAAGATGCAAATACACTCCTGGAAATTGAAATAAGAACACCGTGAATTCATTGTCCCAGGAAGGGGAAACTTTATTGACACATTCCTGGGGTCAGATACATCACATGATCACACTGATAGAACCGCAGGCACATAGACACAGGCAACAGAGCATGTACAATGTCGGCACTAGTACAGTATATATCCACATTTCGCAGCAATGCAGGCTGCTATTCTCCTATGGAGACGATCGTAGAGATGATGGATGTAGTCCTGAGGAACGGCTTGCCATGCCATTTCGACCTGGCGCCTCAGTTGGATCAACGTTCGTGCTGGACGTGCAGACCGCGTGAGACGACGCTTCATCCAGTCCCAAACATGCTCAATGGGGGACAGATCCGGAGATCTTGCTGGCCAGGGTAGTTGACTTACACCTTCTAGAGCACGTTGGGTGGCACGGGATACATGCGGACGTGCATTGTCCTGTTGGAACAGCAAGTTCCCTTGCCGGTCTAGGAATGGTAGAACGATGGGTTCAATGACGGTTTGGATGTACCGTGCACTATTCAGTGTCCCCTTGATGATCACCAGAGGTGTACGGGCAGTGTAGGAGATAGCTCCCCACACCATGATGCCGGGTGTTGGCCCTGTGTGCCTTGGTCGTATGCAGTCCTGATTGTGGCGCACACCTGCACGGCGCCAAACACGCATACGACCATCATTGGCACCAAGGCAGAAGCGACTCTCATCGCTGAAGACGACACGTCTCCATTCGTCCCTCCATTCACGCCTGTCGCGACACCACTGTTGGCGGGCTGCACGATGTTGGGGCGTGAGCGGAAGACGGCCTAACGGTGTACGGGACAATATCCCAGCTTCATGGAAACGGTTGCGAATGGTCCTCCCGGATACCCCAGGAGCAACAGTGTCCCTAATTTGCTGGGAAGTGGCGGTGCAGTCCCCTATGGCACTGCGTAGGATCCTACGGTCTTGGTGTGCATCCGTGCGTCGCTGCGGTCCGGTCCCAGGTCGACGGGCACGTGCACCTTCCGCCGACCACTGGCGACAACATCGATGTACTGTGGAGTCCTCACGCCCCACGTGTTGAGCAATTCGGCGGTACGTCCACCCGGCCTCCCGCATGCCCACTATACGCCCTCGCTCAAAGTCCGTCAACTGCACATACGGTTCACGTCCACGCTGTCGCGCCATGCTACCAGTGTTGAAGACTGCGATGGAGCTCGGTATGCCACGGCAAACTGGCCGACACTGACGGCGGCGGTGCAAAAATGCTGCGCAGCTAGCACCATTCGACGGCCAACACCGCGGTTCCTGGTGTGTCCGCTGTGCCGTGCGTGTGATCATTGCTTGTACAGCCCTCTCGCAGTGTCCGGAGCAAGTATGGTGGGTCTGACACACCGGTGTCAATGTGTTCTTTTTTTCATTTCCAGGAGTGTATCTGCACCAACTTACAACTTTGTAGAGACATGAGCGAATACTTATGCAGCTACTTTCAGTGATTCATTACACATGAACAGCAACGGTCTCGCGCGACGTCACACATTACGCGGCCCCTCCCGATGGAGGTTCTGAGTCCTCTCTCGGGCATGGGTGTGTGTGTTGTCCTTAAGATAAGTTCGTTTAGGTAGTGTGTAAGTTCAGGGACCGTTGCCCTCACCAGTTTGGTCCTTAAGGAATTAAACAAAAAAAAAAAGCTGCAGTCCTAGCGCAGTTGTCGAGAGTATAACCGAAGTTACTTTTACATCTGTAACGAACCTCCTTACAAGATAACAATCTGCATCTCCCCTACCCAAACATCCTCATCCAAACTTCCCTTGACACCCCTTACGATTATACTTTTGATAATAAGCGTGGATATGCTACTAAGTCAAATGCTTTTCGGAATTCGAGAAGTATAGTATCGAGCTGACTGCCTTGATCCGAGTCTTTAGGCTGTCATGCGAGGAAAAAAAATTACCGATATTTTCAGAATCCACACTGATTGGCGTAGAAATCGTTCCGTTCGAGACACCTCATTATTTTTGAGCTCAGAGTAGCTTCTCAGATTCTACAACAAACCCATTTCAGAGATTGTATTGTATTGTATGAGATTGGGCACCTAGAAAGAAGGAGAGGCTTCGCCCCCGCCGCAGCCCGGAGCGGTACACAACCCTGCAAGAGGTTACAGCAGTCTACACACCCCACCGCCGCCCCACACCGTACCAAGGGCTATATTGCGGTTCGGCCCCTCAGAAGACCCGCAGGGGAACGTCTCACACCAGACGAGTGTAACCCTAACGTTTGCGTGTTTAAGTAATTATGGTGTACACGTACGTGGAGAAAGTGTTTGCTGATAGGGTATAACTCAGGCGGAATAAGGGGAACCAGCCCGCATTAGCCGAGAGAGATGGAAAACCGCCTTAAAAGCCATCCACAGACTGGACGGCACACCGGACCTCGACACTAATTCGCCGGACGGATTCGTGCCGGGGACCGGCACGCTTTCCCGCCCGGAAAGCAGTGCGTTAGACCGCACGGCTAACCGGGTGAGCCATGTCAAAGATACTGGACGGTAATTTGTCGGACCACTTTAGCTACTTTTCTTGTAGACATGTGTGACCTCTGTTTTCTTCCAACTACTGGCCATGGTCTTTTGTTCGAGGGCTCTACTATATATAGTTAACAAAAAGATTAGCTCAGTCGCAAATTCAGTATCTGATGGGGATTCCATCGGGCCCTGGAGTTTCGTTCAGTTGTAACGACTTCAACTATTCCCCAACACTACGTCACTAATATTTATACTGATAGGAAAAATCGAAACACCAATAAAAAATAATGTAAAGTAATGAAATTTCTGGGTTGTATTTGTCTAGGTAGTATATATAAGCAATTGGCGTTGAAAGTTACCTGGTTGATGGAGTTCCGTGCCTGTTACACTTGTTTATTCATTATATGGATAATGAATGTTGGTTGTCGATGACGATGGATTTGTCATCGGAGGACGTACGAATATGTGCTCGATTGGAACAGATCTGGTGATCGAGCAGGCCAAGGAAACATATTTACATTCTGTAGAAAACATCGTGTTACAATAGCGATATGTGGGCGAGCGTTAACCTGTTGGAAAACACCCCCTGGAAGGCTGCTCATGAATGACGGCCCAACAGGCTTAATCGCCAAATCGATGTGCAGATTTGCTGTCAGGGTGAGTTGGATAATGACGAGAGTGCTCCTGCCCTATTTCGAAATCGCACTCTAGACTCTAAGTGCAGTTGTAGGTTTAGTTTGTCTAGCTCTCACAAGGAGAAGGCACGACCGTGGGGTCCGGGATTTGTCAGAAATTTTGTGTGGTGGAAGAGGAACCGTAACACCTCACGTGGCTAAAATATTAGGACGCACTACTCGAAAAATCCCGAGAAAAATCGATCCAAAGTTTCTTAGGTGCCGCATGAGTATAAAATGTTTGTCCATTGCTGAGCCACCGTCTGGTCTACATGGTTAGTTGTCGGACGTCTGTGCTAGAGGTCTCGGGTTTGATTCCTCCTCCGCTATTTTTTTTCTTTCTGTTGCTTGCAAACATAGCAGCGCATTATTACAGGAAACTCGTGAAATTAATTCCCGGAAAGACTGTATAAGAATTCATTCTATAATTCTCCATCAGAAACCGTCTCCAATATTACGAGACATGATTCAATATGCCTGGTTTGCCTCAAAATTATCAGAAACTCAAAAAATTTTCGTAAATGTTAATGGGGCATATTTTTGTACAGATTTATTGCAAACGTCCTGTCATTGTAAAAAATCCACTTTTATATGTTGCGCAAGATGTCGCAAAAATTATTGCTTTGTTTGTTTTTATGATAATTACCATTGCGGTTCTAGTTTATAATTATTATATGTACAAAAATTGAATGTTTCCAAATCGAATTTGTTATTCAGATTAAAAACCCAATGATTCTCCTATACTTCACAATGAAAAATGGAAAACCACCGCCATGAATTGTGTTGTTGGACAAAAAGAAAATAGTTTTTATTCAGTAATGTAACTCATTTGTTAAAAATAATGTAGGTTTGCGAAACTTTCTGAATAATTGGTGGAATAACAAAATAAAATGAAAGAGAAGAAAAAAAGTGCAATAGGAGGAACAGAAGCCGAGACCTTTGGCGTAAGAGTCCGAGCCCTAAACATCTAGGCCAGACGGCGGCTCCGCAATGAACTAACACTTTATACTCATAAGGTACCTAAGAATCTTTGGATCGATTTTTCCCGGGATTTTCCGGGTAGTCCGTCCTAATATTTTAACCACGTGAGGTGTTACGGGTCCTCTTGCACCACACAAAATTTCGGACAAATCCCCGACCCCACGCTCGTGCCGTCTCCTTGTCAGACAGGTCGGTGGCAGGCTCTCAACTTACCTCCTTATTATCAACACACAACCATCATGGTACTGAGGCAGAACCAGTTTTCATCAGAATACACGACAGACCTCGTCCCTGTCCTCCAGTGAGCTATTGCTTGACACCACTGAAGCCGCAAATGTCGGTGGTTTGGGGCCAGTGAAATGTACGCTATATAGCACCTGGCTTTGAGCTGTCCTTGAAGTAACCTTTTGTAACATTTCATTGTGTCATTATGGTGCAAACTGCTGCTCAAATTGCTGCTGTAGACGCAGGACGATTCGCCAGAGCCATGTGCGTAACATGATGGTCTTATCTTTCGATAGTGCTACGCGGCCGTCCGGAACCCTGTCGTTTGGCGACCGTCCACTCTTACGATCACCGCTGCTGGTAATCATGTACGGTAGCTTACAGTAGCTACATTCCTGCCACGTTTTTCTGCTGTATCGCATAAGGAACATCCAGCTTCTCGTAGCCCTATTACACTACCTCGTTCAAACAACGCCGTCTTTGTCGCCTTAAAGACATTCTTGATTGACATCAACTCAGCACGTCTAATCTTAAAGGTAACTAACGATCGCAACCGTTAGAGCGCGTATTTAAAGCAAGCCTGCTACTAGTAACACTCTTAAGCGTCAAGATCGAAATTTAAATAGACATCATATTTCGGATGTATGAAACACCTACCATTTTTCGTTTCAGTCGCACAACTCCTTCCTGGTGTTGCAACTTTTTCTCCCGCCATAATATATCACTTATCTTTTCAGTGGTACGAGAATTAAACTGGGGCAAAATTCCAGAGTTTACTTTTGTAATGTAACATTTGAAACGGAATAAAGCATTTCAGTTTTCCCTTTGCAACCCTCACATTCAATTCCACCCTCATCCACGAGTTGAGTCTTTGGTTTCACTGGCAGCCTTTATTGGGTTTCGTGAATTATCATTTGACGACACTCTGCTAAGGTAGTCCTAGATGGCTTCACACATTGCACCTACAGCCTTATGTTTTTTTTTACATGTATTATGCGGTAGTTTCTGTCACCTTAGAATTTTCTTAACAATGACTGTGCAGCTCGTGGTCGTGCGGTAGCGTTCTCGCTTCCCATGCCCGGGTTCCCGAGTTTGATTCCCGGCGGGGTCAGGGATTTCCTCTGCCTCGTGATGACTGGGTGTTGTGTGATGTCCTTAGGTTAGTTAGGTTTAAGTAGTTCAAAGTTCTATGGGACTGATGACCATAGATGTTAAGTCCCATAGTGCTCAGTGCCATTTGAACCATTTGAACAATGACTGTGCACATTGGAGGGCATCTCCCATCACAAACAGTTAATTGGGTACATATCTGTCCAATCGATGACCAACTATCCTTTTAAACTTGAGCAATAATTCCTCTATGTGCTCTTCTCCCGTGCAAAATATTTATATTGTCGCATAAAGATATGACGCTACTGCTTTTCTATCTAGTTAACTAAACATACAAACCTTTCTGTTTGCTTTTGTTGCCTTTAATAGTCATTGTTGCCATAATTCTCTCATAGTCAGTGACACAAGTCCTAGTGGGCATATTCTCAAAGAGGTATATTTGTTGCAGTTATATCTATGTCCGCCATGAGTGTGGTTCTGGAGGTCGAGGAGTATATTAGTGTTTAACGTCCCATCGACGAGGTCGTTAGAGAGAGAGAACACTAACTCGGATTAGGGGAGGATGGGGGAAGGAAATTAGCCGTGCCCTTTGAAAGGAACGAACTCGGCATTTGCATGAATCGATGTAGGAATATCACCGAAAACGAAAGACAGGATCGCCGGAAGGTGCTTTGAGCCGCCTCCTCCTGGATGGGTTCAAATGGTTCACATGGCTCTGAGCACTATGGGACTTAACTTCTGAGGTCATCAGTCCCCTAGAACTTAGAACTACTTAAACCTAACTAACCTAAGGACATCACACAACACCCAGTCATCAGGAGACGGAGAAAATCCCTAACCCCGCCGGAAATCGAACCAGGGAACCCGGGCGTGGGAAGCGAGAACGCTACCGCATGACCACGAGCTGCGGTCTCCTGAATGGAAGTCCTGTATGTTAACCGCTGGGCCACCTCAGTCGATCTGACTGTGGTTCTGTACTACGGCTCTAAGTATCTTTCAGAGAGAGCATTTAGTAATACATCGCGAGCCGTCTTTTGCATGCGCACCAGTCACAAAACTGTCACTTTGCGAACTAATTGATGAGTGCAGTGTGATTGAGCAACTCACTCGCTTGCTAGCAGAAGTTTCGACTACATCAGGAGATGTGTCAGGTGGTCGATAGAAGGACCCATTGTAATTTTATTCCTACCCCTGGTACTGAGTTTTGCCCAAACAGTTTCGCGTGCCGCTTCAATTTCTATCTCGGTGGATTAAGATTTCTTGTCTACCCCGGAAGATAAACCACATCAATTATCATAAGTCGATTCTTTCTGTATGTGCATAAATTTTCCTCATAAGTAACACTGCAATTTTAACTTCAGGATATAACCGGCTTTGTGTAGCTAGTACTATGTGGGCTTCACTGTTTTTTTAGAAGCGCTTCAAATTCGGACTTCTTTTTGTGAATGATTCGGCTGTGTACTAGGATTTTTCATCTGTGGAGGACATTCCTTTGGAACTTACACCAGTACTTCCAATCCTCCCACAGCTGTTACCTGGACTGATGGAGAACCGCCTAATCTAAAAATCGCCTTTGTTCACCTCATACACACATAGTTGGGTAGCAGCCTCTTACGTGTGGTGAAACGTGTTCCTGAGAAAACGGAGGGACTAGACCTCAAACAAACAATTTTACTACACAAAGATTACCATAAATATAGAAATGTGCTTGAACATGATTTTGGTCACAGTACCTCAAACAATGACGGTCGTGTTAATTCACGTTGTAATACCAGGACAAGACTCAAACTTACCCAGTAACTCCAGTAACTGGACGTCGCATAACAGTAGGCAGACAAATATAGTGCAGTAGGTAATGGTTCTGCAACACATATAGAAACTTTTCTACGATCTTGCCGGACGCAATAAGGAAAATATAAAATGGCTCTAAGCACTATGGTACTTAACGTTGCAAGTGATGAATCCCCTAGACAGAACTACTTAAACCTAACTAACCTAAGGACATGCCCGAGGCAGGCTTCGACCTTGCGACCGTAGCATCAGATCGGTTCAGGACCGAAGTGCCTAGAAGAGCTCGGCCACAGCGGCTGGTGGTTAAGATCAAATTAGGTACGAGGGATAGAAAAGATTCCATCAAAATTTCTAAAATCATTGTCGGAAGTGGCCACAAGACGACTATTCACGTAAATGTGTGGAATGTATGACTCTGGTGACATACCATCTGACTTTCGGAAAAGCATCATCCTCACAATTCCGAAGACGGCTAGAAATGACAAGTTCGAGAATTACCGCACAAACAGCTTAACAATTCATGCATCCAAGTTGCTTACAAGAATAGAACACAGAAGAATGGAAAATAAAAATGAGGATGCGCTAGGTGACGATCAGTTTTGCCTTAGGAAAAGTAAAGACAGATGCAATTATAATGCTGTGGTTAAGAATGGAAACAAGACTAAAGAAAAATCAAGACACATTCATAGGATCTGTCGACCTGGAAAAAGCGTTATACAGTGTTAAATGCTGCAAGATGTTCGAAATTCTGAAAAAAGTAGGGGTAAGCTATCGGGAGAGACGGGTCATATACAATATGTACAACAGCAAAGAGGGAATAATAAGACTGGACGACCAAGATCGAAGTGCTCGCATCAAAAAGGGAGTAAGACAAGGATGCAGCTTCTCGCACGTACTGTTCAATCTGTACATCGAGGAAGCAATGGTGGAAATCAAAGAAAGGTTCATGAGTAAAGGTAACAGTATATCAATGACACGATTCCTGATGACATTGCTATCTTGAGTGAAAGTGACGAAGATTTAATACATCCAACGAATAATTGAAGAGGTAGGTTGCAAATGCTACTCTGAGAAGTAGATGTTCGCACAGGATAGGAATTGGTGGCGGGCCGCATCACACCAGTCAGAAGACTAAGTGTTAAAGTTCGACACCTGACCTACAAATGCGATAGTATTTTGGCCGCCCACAGCAGCCGGCAAGAAAAGTTGAAACGTCTCCTTACAAAAATTAATGAATTACTGTGCTGATAAACCTCTTACGTTATTTGATTTTCAAACAGCTGAGCAGAACTGAACGTACTCAGACATTTCCCTGTTTAATTATTCTGATCAACACTTAACTGACACGCAATATTTTAAGCGCAACGCAATCTGACTTTCAATAATCCCTACAAAAGAATGGCCTTGGCTGACAATACCTATACCTTTCATGAATTACGTACCTCACAAAAATTTTCATTACTCGAACTACTGCAATACAGCGAGAGCCAATACTGCCAACTAAATAAAAGATTTTAACTACTGAAGGCCCTAATTACTGATAGGCATAGTTAGCTAATGAAAGATTTTAATAGAGAACAAACAATGTATTTACTTTAATAGTGTTCAAAAGTCATTATATATATCAGTTCATGACATCCACTCTTACAAATGTACTCTCTCTGATGGACACACATTTAAACCAATAACGAAACCACCCAGCAGGGTACTTCATACGTCAAAGTGGCCTGGACCGTTACTCGATTCAGAACTTCGAAAACCCGCCAATTAAGATCAAACTGAACACAGACTTTGGAGGACTAAACACGTCTAACATTTCTAATCAGCATTGCGTCCCCATAACATGCACGTGTTTAAGAGCCAGTTCCCACGAGTCACTTCCAGTAGTCAACATCTAGCTCAAAATGCCTTTTCTAGCAACTTTTTGTACGTCAGTCCTTTTGACACGTCTTGTGGACGATGGCCGTTTACTATGGTGAGAAAATGAAACGCCTACAGCCGTCCTTATGATTTTACCTATTTTGTAGGTACCAGTTTCGATGCTTCAATGTACCATCTTCCGGCAGTAGTTCATGCTGAAGGGGTTGAAACGACCCCGCAGTGTATGTCCCATCACTGGGCATCACTGGTTTCGTAGACTACCTGAAAACTTTGGTGTCAACTGCACGCAAGTTATATCGGCCACTGATACGGTTTATATAGGGACCATGTAAATCCCATCAGCATCAACTACAGCCTGAAGACGGCGCATTGAAGCGAGAAAACTGGTAGCTTCAAAATAAATAAAATCGCAAGGACGCCTGTAGGGGTGCCATTTTCTCCCCACTTTCTAGCAACAACTACCGGTGGCACACGTGCACCTCAATGGAAAAGTCACAAAAGTCCCTCATCAAATTCAGCTACACAGTAGCAATTCCAGAATAATCTGTAGGGCTCTGAGTGGGATCCTGCTGCCTCTCCCGTCGACGGCTAGATCCCAGCACTTCCGGGCAGGAAAGGCGAGGTAAACACACCCTCAAGAGTTTCGGGACACCCCCACTGCTAGAAAGCTACTTATGTAAGAGCGCAACGTCAATCACCCCCAATCTTTGAGAGCCGACTATTTTAGCAGTATCATTTTAGTGCAGACCAAGGCAAGAAACTCGTGCTATTAGACAGAAATGTGTACCAAAGTCATAGTTAAAGAATGTAATATTTAACTGCGGCTTAGTATCCTTCGAAGTAATATCTACATCTACATCTGTCTACATCCATACTCCGCAAGCCACCTGACGGTGTGTGGCGGAGGGTACCCTGAGTACCTCTATCGGTTCTCCCTTCTATTCCAGCCTCGTATTGTACGTGGAAAGGATTGTCGGTATGCTTCTGTGAGGGCTCTAATCTCTCTGATTTTATCCTCATGGTCTCTTCGCGAGATATACGTAGGAGCAATATACTGCTTGACTCTTCGGTGAAGGTATGTTCTCGGAGCTTTAACAAAAGTCCGTACCGAGCTACTGAGCGTCTCTCCTGCAGAGTCTTCCACTGGAGTTTATCTATTATCTCCGTAACGCTTTCGCGATTACTAAATGATCCTGTAACGAAGCGCGCTGGTCTCCGTTGGATCTTCTCTATCTCTTCTATCAACCCTATCTGGTGCGGCTCCCACACTGCTGAGCAGTATTCAAGCAGTGGGCGAACAAGCGTACTGTAACCTACTTCCTTTGTTGTCAGATTGCATTTCCTTAGGATTCTTCCAATGAATCTCAGTCTGGCATCTGCTTTACCGACGATAAACTTTATATGATCATTCCATTTTAAATCACTCCTAATGCGTATTCCCAGATAATTTATGGAATTAACTGCTACCAGTTGCTGACCTGCTATTTTGTAGCTAAATGATAAGGGACCTATCTTTCTATGAATAAATGGGCCTAATTGTCTTGTGGGACAGTGCTAAATATAGTGTATTTCAGGTGCACATGGATTTCATGCAGTTTGAGTCCTCATATATTAAAGTACTTTACTAAACGGAACTAGGTATTTAGTAACCACTCCACCTCCTCAGCTGAATTGTCATCTAGGTTGCTATGACATATATAAAAAATATACCCTTATTTTTAAATGGAAAACTATCTGTAAAACTATCTGTTAGCTACAATACATGCGAAGAGTCCATGGAGGCCCCACGGTAACCACCGTTCTCCGTGTCATCCTCAGCCCTTTGGCGTCGCCGGATGCGGATATGGAGGAGCATGTGGTCAGCACATCGCCCTCCCTGGTGTATGTCAGTTTATGAGATGGGAGCCGCTATTTCTCACTCAAGTAGCTCCTCAGTTTGCTACACAAGGGCCGAGTGCACCACACTTGCCAACAGCGCTCGGTAGACACGATGGTCACCCATCCTAGTGCTAGGCCAGCCCGAAAGTGGTTAACTAAGGTGATCTGCCGGGAACTTGCGTTACGGCTGCTGCAAAGCCGTTGCCTTATAATATATGCTACAGTAACTAAATCGTAGCTTACCCAAACTACAGTGGTAACTTGAAAATCCTCAAATATTTAGCTTTATTCACTTTGACACACAGTGAAATTCGGAGTGAAATATTCTCTGGCAGTAACTGTAAATCGTAAATGCTGAGTTATTGGTAACACTTGCAATTTTAAACAAATCTAAAATATTCTTCTGCGAGCCTCCAATAATTCTCAAATACGAACTTTTTTCTAACGTAATTATATCCAACGAAATTAGGAAACAATTATTTCTGAACGAGGATGGACCTAGCGTTATCAAAAATTTCTAAAAGTTCACAGTTTATGTTTAGGCCTACGCTTTACAATAATACAAATTGGATTTTAATTAGTTATACAAAAGTAACCTTGAATTGTGAAAAAAAGTGGTTTACAGAAATGTTTAATACAGCACTACATGCAGTACATTTTCAAGTTTCTTGCCACCTAACACAGTTAGTTCCCGACATCACACTAGATGTGCAAGTGAATTACTCCAGCAGTCACCATGGAGTCGTATAGTATAACGGTCCAGACTGTGTACAGTGTTGTTCATTATTTCATGAATCCAAACCCGCTATTACAGTTCAGAGACAATTCAAGATTAAATATCGTAAATCACCACTTCAATGAGAATCTGTTGTTAATGGTTAAAATCGTTCCACCGAAACTGGCTGTGTATCACGTTGGACACGGTGTCAGGACCGGCTAACAGTCTCTCGCGCAGAAACTGAAGATGTTCGGCAGTTTTAGGTTCATAGCCCCGGTAGACGAGACGTGCCATCTTAGAATTGAACATGCTTAGTGTAACAATGTGAAAGATGTTACGGAACCACCTGTCATTCAGATCCTATGAACTGGAACAGCTGAAGGCTTTAAGAGAAAGTGACAAAGGAAAACGAAATGAATTTTGTGTAGAAATGTTTAAGCAAATGCAGACTGAAGACGATTTTCTTAATACAATCGTGTTGAGTGACGAATCCATCATCCATACCTGTACTAAACTGAATCGGCATAATGTTCGGGTATAGGTTGAGTAAAAACAACGACATGTAATGGAATATGTACGGTACTGCTTAAAGACATAATTTCTTTTTTCGCTGTAAGCTCTATCAACATTCACGGTCCTCTTTTTTTGTGTAATCAGCTTATCAGCTGTTACTAGAATAGTGCGCATGGAAATGCTTGAAAGTTATCTAATGCCTCAATTACGATAGGATGTATTCACAAAATTCATTTTCCAGCAAGATAGCGCGCCACCACATCATTATCCTGAAGTTCTCGCGTATTGCCGTAGATGTGTGCCAACGTGGGTAGCACGTGGCGGAACAATATGCTGGCCACCACGATCACCTTTCATATCCATAAATAGACTTCTGAGTACGAGGTTACATTAACAGTAATGTGTATGTTCCTCTGCTTCCGGCAAAGAGCAACCAACTGGCACATTGGATATCAGAAGCAGTTGCCTGCATGCAGCAAGACTTGCTTCAGGATTTGGCAGGAATTTTACTATTGAGGGAACAGACGTCGTGGTACAAAAATAGCGACAGAGATTACGTGCAAATAAAAAGTGAAGATATGCTGCATTCTATGCTGTATCAAAAATATCTTTATTTGCCTTTCTCACAACTAGCGCATACTTTTGTATAACTAGTTAATAAACACCCTGTAGTACAAGGGTTTCTCAGAAACTAATGCACCCATTTTTTTTCTCAGCAGAAAACAATACTACGAATGCGAAACGTCACGTATATATTATTTGAAGTCTCCTCAGTGAGCGTGACAGGTTTCCGTCACTTCCGACTGATAGCGTAGCTGCAGGATATTTTCAAACTGCTGTCTGTAGGTGATGTACATTACAAGAAACGTACCGTCATTTAATTTATCACTACATGGAAACTAACTGGGGGAGGGGGGAGGGGGAGATATTCACAATGGATTGTGCTAAGTCTATGGAGCACCTGCTGTCGAGAGAAGTACAGTAAGTCGTCGGGCACGGAGGGTGAGGTCATCATCAGCAGGCAGTTCGGCGGAGCTGCACGATTTGTAACGGCCGGGCAGATCATCCAAAGCTGTCACACCTGACATGTTGCAGCGATCTGATGTTGTCATTTGCTAAGAAAGCCGTATTGCGACTCGGCAGTAGACGCTGCATCTGTCAATCAGCGAAGGAAGTTGACACAGTGAAGCACTGGCTCCGCCACCAGGACCCGATGGAGATTGTGTGGAAAAATTGGGTGTGTAGATAAAACACCATTGTTTAGTGTGTGTAATTCTCATTATGTTCAATAAAGAATTGTTGGAGTTACAATATTAATTTACTTTGATGACTAGTTTTGAGCCTACGTTCATTTTCAAATCATCCACTAAGCTATGCAATAACATCTGTTATTACAGCCATATAATTATTCATTCTACTTAAACTTGCAGATTAGTTCCAGGCTATACTTCATTTCGTTAACTTTTATACAACTGCATGGAGTGGCAGCACCTGTCAGAAAAGCAGTCGGATTTTCTTTTCTTTCTGAAACAAACAGGCTGTTTTGACCGCAGAGGTTAAGTTGTTTACAAACATTCTGAATAACGCAACAGTCCCGAACACACTGTTTTTAACTCCCATCACGAACTATCTCTGGCCTGAAAAAGCAAACCGCATGAAGTAGATTTTTAAACACTGGAAATGATAATGATGTGTAAATAAATACCACATGCTGTTTTTGTGTCTTATTCATTTTTTTTTTCATTCCACAACATTGTTTTAAGGCGCTGTGGTCGGACTTCATGTGTGCTAACTAGAAACTACTCGTGCTGTGATAAACTCCGCCGATGTCTGCTGGTGTTTCAACGTTACTACTGAACGGCCTCCACAGATTCAGACACAGCAAAACGCACCCATTAATCTCAGCCCGCTCTCGGGAACAATTCCTGCGTGTGACGCAACATGTAAACTGCAAACCGAAACCCCTGGCGAGCGTGCTGTGCGATCACTCCCGTAGTCAGCATGCGACATGAGAGTGTTTGATGTTGGACTGCTGAGTCGGGTATAATTCAAGGGCCCATCACTCAGTGATAAATTCCACATTATTCAGGATAACACTTTCCTAGTTTTGAAGATCATGTTGCAGCACAGTACATCTTTTGCTACTTTAACAAAAGCTAGACGTTTGGAGACTCTTCATTCAGTGGAGTATATAATACAACCGTGTTATTGAAAAGGCCGCTCGGGAATAGTCGAGCGGTCTCAGGCGGTGTTTTCATGTACTGTGCGGCTGTTTCCGTCGGGCCGGCCGCTGTGGCCGAGCGGTTCTAGGCACTTCAGTCTAGAACCGCGCGACCGCTACGGTAGCAAGTTCGAATCCTGCCTCGGGCATGGATATGTGTGATGTCCGTAGGTTAGTTAGGTCTAAGTAGTTCTAAGTTCTAGGGGACTGATGACCTCAGATGTTGTGCCATAGTGCTCAGAGCAATTTTTTTTTCCCGGCGGAGGTTCGAGTCCTCCCTCGGGCATGGGTGTGTGTGTTTGTTCTTAGGTCGATTTAGATTAATTAGTGTCTAAGTGTAGGGACTGATGACCTCAGTAGTTAAGTCCCATAAGATTTCACACGCATTTGAACATTTCTTTTTGAAAAGCATGTGAATAGCGGATTCCTCTATAAAAGATAACCGAAATATTTCACCCGAATAAAAAATCACCTAAATATTTCACTCATATAAAAATACGCACATTTAGCGTACACTTCCACTTCGTGTATATAATTCTTCGTAAAGACTATTCACTTCACTCAGTAAGCCAGTTTTCCAAATGTATTCAAGCTTACGCACAACTCTGGAACTTCAAAGATGGTTCTTATCTCCACCACAGTTGAGTAATAATAGTGCACACCCATAAAGTTACAATTTGCAACATCCCATCGTGAAGATTTCTCTGGAACTGCGAGTGAGCTGCCGGCCGGAGTGACCGTGCGGTTCTAGGCGCTACAGTCACACCTGCATCGGGTATGGATGTGTGTGATGCCCTTAGATTAGTTAGGTTTAGGTAGTTCTAAGTTCTAGGGGACTGACAACCTCAGATGTTAAGTCTCATAGTGCTCCGAGCCATTTGAAGAATTTTTGCGTGTGAACCTACCTCCGCTAGTGTTTACAGGAAGAATAAAATGCTGCATGGTAGAGCGTCGATTTCTATCTTGTCTTTATCCAAACGAACTAGTGTGTGTCCTGTAGAAATGGAAACCTATGAAACTCTGTTATGACTTCAGAATATGTAAAAGCCAAAAATATAGTCATGCATATGGGATATTGTAGGTAAAATTTGAGTAATATCCTTCGGTCAGAGACGTGTTTGGAGTACGATAAGTGGAAGAAGTCAGAAGAAAATGTTTGTGGCAGTTGAAATTCCGTTTTGAAAGCAGTGAGTGTCTGGTGCATAGAAACGTGAATTGTTCAGGAGCCAACAACCTGAATGAAACATATTTGTCAAAGAGGAACAGTATTTTATAACGTACGGCGACAATTTTTTCAGATTTTTTTAAAATTGACTTCTAAGCAGGGATTTGATGCACGATTAGATACGAAATGAAGACAGAAGGTTCTTCGTGATGACACTGTTCAATGAGAATTGGGGATTGCTTAGCTTCAAAATATATCTTCATTAGAAACGAAGAATGACACAAATGCGCATAGAACTCCCCGATCTAATTTCGTTGAAATATCGGTATTTGTGAAATCGTGAGTTATTAGGAAGTACTAAGCGTAACTGAACGGTCCAACACACACTCTTCCCAATTTTATTGTACTTTTCAGATAAACTATTTGATTCGAGCCAGCTTTTTTCAGTCTCGCATGACAGTTTTCTAAACTTAATGATCATAAAAATGACAACCAGCACCAGCACGATTCTAGTCAGCACGAGGTAAGGCAACACTGCATAAATATGATACAAGCAACAACAAAGGTTTTCGCAAAAATTGACAACATACACCGCACTGAACAAAGTTTAACACAAGGGCGATTTTAAAGTTTTCATTTGAGGGATTACTGCAACGTATCACAGGTCCGACGCGGGTATAAAAGAAGCGACAAGTAGGCTAGGTATTAGTGTGGCTTTCGTGCCTATCCGACGTGGGTGTGGTAAATCAGGAAGCGTGAACTACAGCTACGTTACTACCAAGCGGTTCCAAACACGACCAATGTGCTATTATTCCTTACTTGGCTGGCGAAGGAAAAACACTCACAGAAGACCATCGTACAATCAAGAATGTGTATGAGACAGCATGTCTGTCGATAACGACTGCTCTAGAATGGTGGTGCTGCTGCTTCATGATAACGCACGCCTCCATATCGCAAATTTCGCGGCCCAGAAGTTGTTCGAACCCAAGTGGGAGGCACTGGAGTACCCACTCGTAGTCCTTGTCTTATCACGCCTTCGGTTCATTAAAAAAGGGCTTGAAGAGACGATGACATTCTGCTGGCAGTCAGGGCTTCTTGTCGCAGCAGATCGTGGTGATTTATCGAACGGGTATCTTCAGCTTGACGTTCATGGCGGTTTTGCGTAGCTGGCATACCGTTTCTAGACTGCACGGGCTTAGAAAGGAAACTTTTTGAGCGCCCCTTACAATGAGTGAAGATATATTGTTACTACCATGGTTAAAAATGATGTAGGCAAAATTAAGATTCCGATAAGTGAGGAAATACTTCGCAGTTGCTCGTTGCGAGTGAATGAGGGATCGTGTGTCTGCACATGGTCGAGCGTGAATGTCGACTTTATTATTTTACATATCCAAACAGCTACCCAGATACACACTAGGCCTTGGTATTTATGCCTTCAACATTTTGCGCCGGCCGTAGTGGCCGTGCGGTTCTAGGTGCTACAGTCTGCAGCCGAGCGACCGCTACGGTCGCAGGTTCCAATCCTGCCTCGGGCATGGATGTGTGTGATGTCCTTAGGTTAGTTAGGGTTTAATTAGTTCTAAGTTCTAGGCGGCTAATGACCTCAGAAGTTAAGTCGCATAGTGCTCAGAGCCATTTGAACCATTTTGAACATTTTGCACCAGCTAAGAATGAGGAATACCTCCAATCCTCGGTTACGAGGTCTTGAGAGAGTTGTCTTGGCCGCGAGGCAAGTGGCGGAATGGAAATTCTCTCACAAATACACTGTATGAAAAAAAAGTGAAGCACCGAGAAGGGGAGATGGAAACTAAATGAAAAGCCACGGGTTGACGTTACTTCAGTGATTACAAAATCGAGTCAAATTTACTAAGAAGTTGAAAGTACAAATTCACGTATCAGTTTGATGTTGCATCCCACATTGCCTAGATAATTTCATGTTCGAGTTGGTCCCACACGTGTTCTATCAGGGAAAAATATGGGGATTTTTGTGGCCATGGAAGTATCTCAAAATCACGCATACAGGTCATAGAGGCATATTCTGTGTGTGGATGAGCATTGTCCTACTAAAAAATGGCACGACGTTACTGTCACATCAGAGGAAATACATGAGAACCCAGTCGTCCATGGCGTATGTTGTGCCTTCATAGTTCCAGTACCACTACCAGTTATGACCTGATTTCGTACCCTAAGGCTTCCCACTGCATGGTACCAGGAATAATACCGTTGTGCGTCTCCAAAACACTGGAAGGCTGGAGCCTCTTCCCAGGAGACTAACGTACTCGCCGACGATGTTCTTTTAGGCTCATGCAGAACCGTGATTCATCACTGTACCCAAAGCGAAGCCGTTCGTGAGGAGCCCTTGTACCATGGTCATCATTCCACCTGAAACGCAGCCGTTCGTGTTCGACGTTAACGGCAGACTACAGATGAGGCTGTAATTCCCTAACAAAACTAGTTTCTGACAAATTGTGCATGATAACCTAGAATGTCACAGAGGATCCACTACTTGTTTTCGGGTGGCAGAATGAAATGCGAAGGGGTTAAAATGTGCCTGGTGCACAATATAGTAATACTTCCTTGTGGTGGTCGGACTTGATCGATTCGAACGTTGACGATGAGTGTACCTGCCCCAGAGTTCACATAAAGATCAACATTGTACTCCTGCCGCGTCCAGTTGCCCTAAAAATTTGGATACTGCACTATTCGACCAACCGACTAAATCGAGATCCACAATGTGATCCCTGTCAGTCTCCGTCATGTGCTGATAAGGCTGCCTTACACGAGTACGCAGCAATTTTGTGTCCTTCATAGCCATCACTCAACATCTCACACTACTCACGCTTTTTATATACCCAGGCCATGTACGGCAAAAATACCCATGTACGTCAAAAATACTAAACAGGAACGACACCAATGCGCTTTTAGGTTCTTCTACCTGCCACAGAAAAGAGAACTGCAACTTTAATCCTCTACACAGCCTCTGATGGAGAGTACGCATACGAAGTCACATTGACATATGACATTGTCTTCTCGGCCTTTAATTTTTTTTGCTGACAGTATATAGACAGTGTCTTGTAAGAGCACCTTTTTAAACATTTGTCGTGGAGAAATGAGCGGTCTAGTTAAAATACTTTGAATTAGATTAGTAACATATTGACAGCAGTGAACTATTTATTTGAAATGTGACGATCTTCAGACCATTTAACCGCGGTGGCAGGCGGTGGCGATGAACGGAGCAGATGTTGTAACTCCACAAACGTCAGCTGCTGAGAGTCATCAGGCGTATTTTCTCTGCTGTTTAGGGAGATATCTGCAGTTTAGTTTATGCATATTTAGGTGAACCCAACACAGACGAATAGTGTTCATCATGTTTTCGATGAGTAGCCCAGTGTCGATGGTTCCTGTTACAACCAGGATGATTTTTACAGGGAAATTCCACATGCCCTTTCGATAGCGCGGTCTCCTATTAGCTTTCTGCAGTACTCGTTTTATCGAGATCCATTAACAGGGCCAGTGAAATAGAAAGAACAACCATAACTCAAACAACGACTGAGCAATTCTGCTTCGTGGTGACAGCAGCGCAGTGTAGACTCCCTTCACCTACTTCACCAACTCCTAATTTACATTCCACTCACACTTACACATTAAAGGGCACTTGTTGAAGAAAATTGGCATAGTAAAGTTATACCCACCTCAAAAACTTGTCTCTGTAACTGATATCAAACTTAGTCTAACATTATAGTGCTGCCTTGATGAATTATTTTTCGACGCTTGTTAAGTGTCACCACATTAATGTGACGTCTAAAATATCTGTAAAAATGTCTTCAGTGCAAAAAAGTCATTGTTTACGTCAAGTATCACAATGTTATATTACACACACAAATACAGACACACACACAAACACGCACACACACACACACACACACACACACAAACACAAACACTCGTCACAATGTTGTCGAAAACATGATGGGGAACTGCAAAGTTACTAACCGAAATTTACTTACATGCCTAAACACAGGTAGAAAAATAGATCACACACTAAACAGACATGTAAACTTTTTATGGAATATGCAAACAAGTTTAAAACCTACCTTCGAAAAATACTTAAAAACCAATGGTTACTTATTCAATGTAATTGATGAATTCTTGAAGAAGACTCTTGCTTCCAGTACTAGTCTACAAAAGTTGAAAATGAGCCATAAATCAAATGCTGCGTTACGTTTCTCTTGATTGTCGTCACCAACAAAGGGCTGTATTTGTAAATACCCAAAATTTTATTAATGTACTACAGAGTAAGGTACAACATAGCCTCAAATTAACTATTTCCCACATCTGTCATACTTTCCAAGTGTGACAACGTTAATTTGACACTCAAAATATTAGAAAAAGTACGTTACAATGCAAAATTGCTAAGTTTGCATCAAGTAACACAATGTTATTTTCCAGTTACATGCACATATTCGTTAAACTGGTGCTTTTAACATTGTCGGAACTTTCAAGTTAAGTGCCTCACTGCTATTTTCTTGCACAAACACACGTGCCTAAAAAGAAATATGCTAAACACATAGTTGACATTACAAGTTAGGCTTAAACGATCGGTGTCATAAAACGACTTTGGTCCCGATTATAACTGCAGAAAATATGTGTTGACTAAAATACTAGGCAAACGCACAAACAGTTTAGTATTGTCGATTACTGGAAAGTTTAAGGAGAATGACTCTTGGTGTAAGTCACAACACAGCATCGCCTAAAAGGAACCTAAATTGACCTGTGATGCTTGTCAAGTGTTGTAATGCCATCTCCATTTCTGACACGTGTAAAGTGTGTTTCCATTAACATCTGAGGAAATATTACTAAGGGTACTGCAGAGTTTTCAAAACCAGTTTATGTCAGAATAACATAATGCATCATTAGAAAAATGTAGCTATTGGTATTGATTGAAATTATTTTTGATTTTAATAGAAATGATTTGGCCTAGTCAATATTAAGCCATAAATGAACTCTTGCAGTATTTATCTAGTGTGCCAATATGAAAACTAGGAATACACGGTGGGCACTATTTAAGAATTTTAGCCCTGGAAAGAGAAATACTGGGTTACCGTACTGGTACTCGTTATACACTGTTCCTTCGAGGACGTGGTTTTTTGGAGTTAAGGAATATGGTTGTGGAGAGTGTAGAGAGCGGCATGGGTCCGCGAAGTACGATTTTCGATTCCCGAATCACTGATATGCAGCCTTAGAAAGTCTTACTGTCTGAATAAGCGTGGCAACTACGCACCAGTGCAGTCTTAAGCGTCGCAGTTTAGCATCAGTGCAGTCCTTTACCTTTCAGCTATTCGCAGGCTGCGTGTCCTTTATATCGCATAGTGCGTTGCATTTGTTTTAATTCAGAATTGGGCTCAGTATTCCAGATGTGTTACTCAAATGATCGCAATCAATTGTCTGGTCTGATAAATAGATGTTCTTAGTGAAGACATTTGTTAATAAAGCGTTTAACAGTGTTGCAAACACAAGTTTGTCACTGCATGAGTACTCTGTGGATAGTTAAGATTCCACGATTTTTACTTTCAGTCAGCTTTTTCTCATTATGCCATTCTTACAACAAATTCTAATTTTTATGAGTGTCACTGACTTCCTATATGTTGTATATTCTACATCAGCAAAATAAACTAGGTTTTAAAGGTGATCCATTTAACTTATGTAGCTCTCCTTCAAGACTTTGTTCAGGCAACCCTTCATTATTTAAAATTTTATAAGTAATTTCGGTCACATTTGTTAATTATAATTTCTACTTTCATTATGCTGGCAACCAGTGGCAGTACAAGTACTCTCACTGAGATCAATTTGAGGACTTTTCAGTGCAATGAGTATTTTTCTTTTTTGCTAAGGTCGTGAGAGATGCACACTGATTGCACAATCGCTGCCAAATGCAGAATGTCTCCATGAAAAATAAAACCAACATAAAAAGAGTGGAACAAGAAAAAAGTTGACATTTGGAACTTAATGCAGCTCTTGAGCGATACATTTCAGGTGTAAACTGATACATTGCTAGGGAAAACTGATATATTTTTCGTTAAAACTGATATACCTTCAGGGAAAGTTAAAATTCTCTGTGGTATTCTTGGAGAAAGTTGAAAGGTTTTAGTTTTTAAATGCTTATGGATCTCATATTTTATATTCCTTCTAACTTTCCAAAAGAGATTTACCTGTCTGATTAGCACAGTGTTTATTTAGCCACATGTGTATAGGCATGATATCAGCAACGGAGAGTTTACTTTTCAGTTAGCAATAATTTTTAAGCACCAATTTGGTAGAAAGGTCTGAGGGTGTTTGTGTGTAAAATAAAACTGTGATATGTGAAGGAAAACTGTACTTTTCCGCATTGCTGAAGTAGTTTTTCAGGTATTTTAGACTTCAAATGAAGATTGTTACACTTCACAACCATCATAAGACATGGAAAATATTTATTTTAAGGACTCACTCTGCCGGTTGACTCAGTTTGATGTAAGTTTTAAAGAGGAGGTTTTGATTGGTAATAACGTGTTTTACTTTGGTAAATCTCGTCAACACAACCATTTTAACCTTTGGACCGTAGGAGAATTTCAGAATTTTCTGTACTAACTATAGCGATGGTTTTATTCAGTAATGAAAATAGTTAGAGAACTGGAATAAAGGAATAGAACAAGAAAACCAGATGAGAAGTGATTTTTAATTGAAATTTAACATTCATCATGAAGGGAACCCTAAAACCGTGTTCAGTGTTAACTTTGCAGAGCATAGTGTATCTTAATCAAGTTCCACACAAAATCCCATGCTGCAATCTTCGCATCATGTTCCTTTTTTTCTTAGCATTTCTTTCCCTTCTGTATTTTTCTGGATAACCTTCTACAATGTTCCGGTTTTATTCGATTTCGAGGTAGGTGCGACATGAAGCCCCATTCTGTCAGTTCTGTTTGTATCTGTGCCTCCTTACCGAAATAATGCTTGTGCGATTTATGGAAAATAGCTTTAACTATTTCCATTCTAGATTACATTTGTTTTTCAATCTTTTTGGAATGCGTAGAATAGATACCGATCTACGTGATATCAAAATACATAGTTAGTAACATTTCTTCTTCTGTTCCTATGTGGTACCGCAACTAGAAAGTTAGTTAAAAGTGAACTTACGGTGTCACGTGCTGTAGGTGGATACTATTTGTGTGGAGAATAAGGGCAAGTGAACAGAACTAATGGTTAGAACGGATGGCCGAATCAGTGAGAAAATACTCTTTGATAACCGCCGTCAGAGATGCAAAATGTATGAAATTAGGCGACACGAAAAGTAAATTATTATGCAGAATGCTGTCATGTAAAACAGGATTATCCATAAAATTTCACTGTACTCTTAAGTTCTTGCGCAACGACAACCTCGGAAATCGAAACATTTCGCACAGTTTTCTACACGAACACTGGGATACGCTCTAGATCAGTCCATCGCCAAAACCTGTTTCCTTCCAGTCAAGTACGTTAGCTTCACCAATTCACAATCCAGCTATACGTTTGGAATATGGGACGATATCCCAAGACATCCTGTCTTATTCCTCGAAACATACAGGAAACAAATACAAACGAAAACCGTAAACCAACTTTATAGCCCATAATCGCCAGATCAATAATTTCCACTCTCGTGCAATCCATATCGAAAACAAAGGTACTCAATTCGCATCTTACACGAAACATATCATTATATTCAGCGATCATCATTGGCTACTATATCCCATTACCAGATTGGCTACGGAAACGAATTGCAAACATCTGCATTCAGTGGAAGAGCTGCTCGCAACGTAAGAGCATTTTAACCAAAAGATGTTACTGAACTCTGTCAACACCGCCCATTGTATATTCACAGTCACATATCAACTGATGTTTCTTTCTTTAGTCACATCTTTTTGTGTCCATTATACGAGATGATAAGTCATACGTAGAGGTCAAAACATTAACCTTTTTATTGACATTTTAGGAATATCAGTTTGCCTCTTTTAAAAGCTATGATTCATCTTCTGACGACGCGAAACTCTAAGTTTGCTGGCTTGTTTAGAATTATTCGCCCACGCACTAATGGTAGGGTCATGTGAGAAAATGTTTCGAAAATCTTTGCAATTATCTGTAAAGTTTTTTGAAAGTCGCGACGTGCTCACATTCTCAAATACTTGACAAGATGTCTTCGTCTTAGTTGCTCTGCCATAGTTTCTAACTGTAGTACTTCACTTACGGTGTTAAACTTGTAACGTAGGTATATAACTATTAATGAGTTAATTATGTCAGTATTTGAAATATTAAAATTTGTAAATAAGTATATGGAATACTGTAAATTAAATATTTGTTGCTGCAGGTAGCTGTTACATGGGCAACCTGAAATTGGGACAGCGCGGGTTTAGCTGTTAAGTAATAATTATGCTAATATGACTATTTACCTACACTGGCTTTGTCTGGGCAGCACTTAGTATCTGCGGCAGGTGACCTGTCTGGCATAATGGTAATAATCATACAGAGTTGAATTAGCTCGCTGTACCGATCGGTATTTATGCAACCCTCAACGCCTTCAAAAACCATGTGCGAGGCTTCCAGATTTTTTTGCTCAGTATGCCCAAAACTATAAGTTCTACAGAAAAATTAAGAAGATGTAAATCTTGTACTGTAATACGTTTCGTCTGGAGACCACGGTTTTCTAACTATTCAAGAAAAACGCATTTGGAGGTCACTTTCGTACATTTTTCTTGAAAAATTCTAAAACCGTGGCCAATACAAGATTTAGCTACGTTAACTTTTCACTACATGGGTCGGGGATGTACATCGTATCGCTCCGATCACACAAAGGAGCCATCACTTACGAAATTGAAAGAACTCTTGAGTACCCATGCTTTATTTCTTTTTTTATTTTGCATTTCTAGTTCCATATGGCCAAATTCACTAGCTGATCTCTGTGGTAATGGAAACAATAAATACATGAAGTTATTTAAGGAACACGCATTTGGAGGTCACTTTCATACATTTTTCTTGAATAATTCAAAAATTGCGGCCTCTAGCGAAAACATATCCCTGTACAAAATTTAACTACACAAAATTACCTACAAACAGGTGCTGTTCATATTTCCTGTAGTACTAACAAATTTGAAATAGCGATCTAGAGAACACAGAAAACTTGTTCATGGTGTTTGAAGGCACTGAAAGTTTCACAAAACCCACGAATAGGAGCAGACATATCACCCTGTATACAGAAACCTTCCTTGTGGATCAGTCCACCTGTTAGTGAAAACCACTTCAAAAATCCCACACTAGTTCCTGAGACCACCATTCACATGCAGACATAAAGATGCACTGTGGGACTTCAGCTTACAGTATGTATAGATATTAAATGTGTTAGTATGTTGCCTTTTATGTCTTCCTGTAACTTCATCATTTCACATTTATGTAAAAAAACATTGACTTTAGTGATCGATTGTTATTGGCCATCCACTTGAGGACGCACTGGAACAACAACGAAGATTTGCCAACACCACGCACACTTAGTTTTGACGTACTTCGTAGCAGCTGATAGTGTCCCCTTCTCCCATAGACCAGTTATTGGAAAGGTGACTGAACATCACGAGAAAAAAAACCAACCGTGTCGGTCAGTTGTTCGCCTTAATGTGAGTTAATGAACGAATTCTCACGATATAGAGCCCAACACTGTAAACGTTACACTACATCGGTCGATGATGTTCATCATACCGCTCCTATCACACAAAAAAGGCATCACTTACAAAATGCAAAGAACTCATAAATACCCATGCTTTATTCCTCTTTTATTTTGCCCCCCTAGTTCGATATGACCAAAATGACTAGCTGATCTCTGAGGTAATAGAAACAATCAATACATGAAGTTAACATCAGAAAACTTCACAATAAATTAAAATTCGCGTGAATGCTATGCAGACGACAAGCTCCTGAATATATTGTACCATAATCAACAATGCAACACAGGAGCTTGCCTAAGATTTTTCCAGGAAGTGCTTCAAAGGAAAGAGAGAATCCACAGTGAGGAAATTCCTTAGGCTAGACCTGCAAGTATAGCAACTACTGCTACGGGTTACCAATTCTTGTGGTAGCTTATTGAAAATGGATGCAGCACAATACCATACGCCATCTTGCACAAGAGTCAAGAAGGTGCGATCCAAAAACAGACAAGAATTATGGATAGTAAAGACCGAGTAAAATCAACTGTTTCTTATGCAAGCCTCCCATTGCAAACACCAAAAGACATTAAGGAAGAATAATGGTTCAAATGGCTCTGAGCACTATGGGACTTGACTACTGTGGTCATCAGTCCCCTAGAACTTAGAACTACTTAAAGCTAACTAACCTAAGAACATCACACACATCCATACCAGAGGCAGTCGCGTGGTCGCAGGTTCGAACCCTGCCTCGGGCATGGATATGTGTGATGTCCTTAGGTTAGTTAGGTTTAAGTAGTGCTAAGTTCTAGGGGACTGATGACCACAGATGTCAAGTCCCATAGTGCACAGCACCATTTGAACCACTTTTTTCTTGGAAGTTCTTCACAGAAAAGAGAGAATGAACCGTGAGGTATTATATATTAGTAGTGGTCTGAACACAGATCCCTAAGACAACCCTTACTTAACCGTGTCCACTTCAGACAGCACCTCATAATCGTTCTCACTGTTGCAAAGAATGATCTTTTGCTGGGGGTTATCAAAATGTGAGAAGTACAGTGCTTCGGAACGTACGGAAGCTTGCCCACGAGAGGTGTCGCCAGTTTTGCGTTTTAACACCTTCGTGGCGCTACTGATTCCCCGATGGAATCTGCAAGCAAGGGTAAACTTTTCGAAGCACAGAGTGGAGGCATCCGTGTCGGACGTGCGGCTTTTTGCGGTGGAGGGCATTCTCAAGCCGCGCGCGCCGGAGACGCCGCTGATGCACTCGGCTTTCACTGGCCGCTGGAGCTGCAGCGACCGGCGGCGGTAGGCAGCGGCGAGTCGGGCCCAGTCTACCCGGTGGCGCGGGGGCGGCCCGGGAGGGTGGGGCCGTGTGCGCATGCGCGCTGCCCGCCGCCGGCGTCACTCGCGCCCCGGCCGCTGCGGAGGCCGCACGCGACGCCGTCGCCGCCTCAGACGAGCGCCGCGACGCCCATGGGCCGACACCGGCCGCCGCTGCCGCCCCCGCTGCCGCCTCCGCCGCCGCCACCGCCGTCGACATGAGCCGCCTCACGCTGCTGCTGCTGTCCCTCTCCCTGCACGCAGGTCAGCCCCGCGTTGCGCCACTCGCGGCTCTACTCAACTATTACGTGACTGTGTGCCTACTCCGATCGCTAAGTGAAGTTCAGAGATATCAATCGTGCGCCACTGCACACTTAAGATATTCGTCGTGTACCAATAGTTCCCCTGTAACTGTGGCCAGCTGGCACATTATCTACGCTTCCTGTGACCCTTATGAATGTGCGTTGACTTCATGTGCAAAATTCTCGTAGAATGCAAGCCATTAATGTAACTTCCTGTACCAGTCTGCTAATGTTTACTTGCCGCTTGAACGTGGTCACATACGAGTAACAACTGTGCTGATACAGATTTATATGTCTTGGATCGTATTGTTCCTTGGCGATGACATAACAATGTATTAGCCCCTGTGATAATTTCCCTACATGTTTTTGCCAGTGTCTCTTACTGCAGACCTTTCGTTTGAGATCGAGTAAGCGAACAGTATGCATCACTGTGTTTATCCCAGTGACAATTTACGTGGATCATTGTTATGTCCTCATAGTCGATTTTGGCTATAAAGAGAAGAAATTTCGTGTGATGTGGAATACTTAATAGAGCAATGCTAAGACAGAGTAATGTGGGACGCACTGTACATAATACGTTTCTCGTCGTGTTGCGAAAGAGAACACCCGATCATACAGAAGATGCACACGAATAATATGTCTCAAATATTACTCTCCGTTATTGGTGACTGATACCAACATAAAAGTCCCACTAACTTTTTCCTTAAAGTTTTTATCAGTTTGCATCCTGTTATAGGCTGTTCAGTATATTATTAGAGCTCCGTTTCGGGTGGAATAAACGAAGCCTTTATGTCACTGAGTATCGCGCTAATGGTATGCTTCGTTCATTGTTGTCCACACAGTTGTTTTTGCCAGGAAACAAACTTTGTCGGATGTGGAGTACGTATTGGTGGACTTCAAAATAACAATGTTTGGAAAGTACGTGTACTTGTTGTATTTCTCACTGCGTTTGCAAAAGAGAATACATCATGATAATATTCGTGAGCAAATGCTATGTGCCTTATCTTGACGTCCATTGGTGTTGACTGATAACAATGTATGACTCCCGCTAATAATTTTCTTGCTGGTTTAGTTTCCGAGTTTCCTAATGCAACCGTCTAACCCTAGCCTACAACTTCGTTGGAGCTAAAATAGTGAACAATGTGTATCGCTGCATTTATCTCACTGAAGATATACTTCGACCATGTTGTCCATTCAGTGATTTCTTTCCTGTAAAGAACAGAAACTTTCATCTCGAGTATCTGTGAGGGCACTGCTGAGCCGAGGTAGTGCCAAAATTATTGCTGCGATGGAGACTTCGTGTTTGTGTAGAGGGTCAATCCCAATTCCACCAACAAAGCTTTATCAGTTTGTTCAGGCATTTTTTCTGTTTTTTTGTAAATGGAACTCCTGGTTTCAGAGCAGTAATAAAATCACGCTTTCGTCCTGAAAAAATACTGTCACGATAGCGAAAAGTCTATCAGCAACACGTAAACAGCGTAACACTGTGTGATGCAAAAACTCTCAGATTCATCAGACCCGAGACAGTACCGAGCACAGCCGATATATCCGTGATGGCAAAGAGTGAAGTGGGAACTACTGTTGTGTAGAGTTAGTGTCATAAGTGAACGGAACAAAAATGCTTCAAAATAAGACACAGTGGGATATTTTGCATTGTTTTGCAAATGTTTCTTTGCAGTATAGATACAAAGATACAAGGGGGGAAAACTAGACGACATGCAACTGCCTTGTTACGAACCACCCGAGACCACGAGTACCTTACGGCTAACACATCCCCAGAAAGCTACATAAATTGTGTCGATGAGGTTCGATTTCACTGCTTAAATCATGAACGGAAGTGACACGTTTTAAATCTATCTATTGTTGGTGGCCTACATCGATATATTAGTCAATCTGAATGTTTCATTCATGCTTTTATTGATGTGTGTGCTATTGCACCCCATTTCAACACATTCGTATCAGGTGGAGTAAATGACGAGTGTGTAGAACTGCGTAACCCCTCTGATGAAATGCTTCGATCAGTGTTGTGACCATTGACTTCTTCGCACGTAAAGGATAGAAATTGCTCATGATTTCAATAGTTAGCTGATAACTTTAGCAGAAACTGCAGCAATTCTCATGTTTCTCATCGTATCGTAAGAGACAATACAGGATGGTGTAAATAGAGAACTCTCATACTTTTAGTACAAGTAAGTCTCAGCCTTTCGTAAAAGTCATTTACATTATTTTGATGGAGGTTTTTCGTGAATATAGCAAAAACCGACTCACACTTCTAGTCGGTATTCCACTTAACTTACATTTTAAAACGAATTAGGTATTTGATTGTGCTACAGATTACAAAACAAGCAAATTATCCACTCATCTTTTGTAAGGAATGCTTTGTTTAATATTAGTTTTCTTCTTCTATCAGGTTCAATAAGCACTTTTACAGCTGATTCCGAGTCCACATCTCTCATTCGAGGCGTTTCGTGAACTTCAGACACATATTTCGCGCAACACAGCAGACTGGTTCAACATGGTCGTGTGACCAGCGAACTGTCGAATCTCTGTTGCGCGGCGAGAGACAATTGTATCTGATAAACGCTTCCTTTGTACATTGGAATCCAATAAAGTACTCTGCGGATTCAAAGCGCGTGATATTCTGAGATGTTGGAGTGTTTTAGACTCTGTTCCTAGAGGTGTTTATTGGAATGTCATTGGATTCCTGCCACTTGCTGTAATGGACTACACTGTTTTACAGTGTGGTGTCGCAAACTGCTGTGTGTCCTTGCAGGGCCAATGATTAATACGAATCGAGTGCTCCCGTTTGACGACTTTCATCAAATATTTCGATCAACGTAGTTCTATTTATTTTATTTATCGCTCTATATAACATAGGGCATGATCTTTATACGAAAGGGTGCAAGTCACGGGTAATGTATATCGGTGCGTGCCTCTCAACGAGGCTACGCTTCGATTATTTTAATAATCGTGCTCTTTGAGGCAATTCTTTTGATTCGACGTTATCAGTTTCCTCTATGCCAAACAAATTATCTACAATGCATGAGCAAGAACAACTGCAGTCCAACCTGATTTGTGCGTAACTCCGAACACCGTGTTCTTATTTACACATAAGGTTTTGTTAGTCCGCGAAAAACGTAACTGAAAAAAGTGTTAATTAAATTTTATATATACGTAATTAACTGTTGTGCGTAACAAATTCCGGTGGCATAAATTGAGTTTAGGGTAACTGTAATCAGCACTTTAGTTTGGAAAGAAGTCCTGTGATACTTTTCTTAACTTTGTTGAAGTATGGAAGTACAACGAGCGTATGGCGCCGCGTAGGGAAGGGGCAAAATAATGTTAACCACAGCGGGCGGCAAGAAAACAAGGACCCCGCTGGCACTGCTGTTTTCAGTATGAGTATTTCTTTTGTGGTAACAATCGAGAAGTTATGAGATGCTGCGTGACGTTTATTGTAGAACAGTCGTTCTATATATGAGTCGCTTTCGATCAGCCATGGAGAACACCCGATGAGAACATAAAATTCCTTCCAGTGGTGCATGCGAATCCACACAAATTAAAGTCTGAAATTACCTCAGATTTAGGAATTGCCTATACCACACTATCACACAATGTGAGTCATCAGTAAATGAAACGGTATTCTGAACGAGTTTTGAAAATCAGGTTCATAACCAAAAAAGCAGCCGTCGGCGAGAAATTGGATATATGGTTCCAGCAAAAAGGGGCTTCAGATCTATCCATCAGTGCCAACAAGCTGAAAACACAGGCAACAGATTCAGCTAGAAGTGTGAACATCACCGCTGATTTCAATGCTTCATCAAGATTGTTACAAGAATTTAAAGATCGTCGTGGAACCACAAGGGGAACAATTTCCAGCGAACTGAAAGGAGTGAACGACGACAAAGTGAGTCGCGGGATTGGTGAGGTTCTTTCGGGTATACTAAGGGATTATCAATGTCAAAATATGTACAGCTGCGACGAGATCGGTGTATTTTAGTGTCTGCTTGCTAGTGAAGCAACAGCTGAAAAGGATGACTCATGCATTTCCTGGAGGCAAGAGAAGTGAAATTCGCGTGACCGTTCTTCTCGCTACAATTGCAGATGGATCTGACATACTTCCACAACTTGTGACAGGAAACACTAAACATCCATGGTGGTTCAAAGGTGTATAAACGAAATCTGCGGAATACGAATCCTACGGAACAGAATCCAAGAAAAATTCTTTGATGACTACGATTTTAATGGAACAGTTGTTAGAAAAACTAGACATTGGAATGAAAAAGAGAAAGAAAATGATCGTTCTTCTTATGGGTCGATGTAAAGCACATCAACCCGAAGTAGGTTTGGAAAATATCAGAGTGTAACTTTTTCCTACCAATTGCACCAGTCTTCTACAGTCACTTGATTTGGGCAGTGCTGTTAATTTCCCAGAGCATTATAGAAAAATACTGGCCCAGCGATTGATAGTAATGATTGTTGTTGGAAATGAAAATCTCTCCATTAACGCCCTACAAACCGTGGGATTTATTTCGTCTGGCTGGCAGCTGGTGTCATCATCCACAATCAACAACTGTTTCCGTAATGCTGGTGCCTTACTGGAACTGACAGCTGATGGTAATGATGACGGAGACTATGGTAAAGTTGTGTCTGGTAACGAGCCAGCTCCATTCGGCGCAGCAGATTTCTCCGTGTTGTACATTTTGACGGTAATCTTGCCATGTGCGTGGATCTATAGGGGCAGGGGGTTATTAATGATGTGGGACAGCAACACGATGATCATCAAGAAGGCGGACGAGCTTCAAATGATAATGACGGAGATGAAAATGACGGCTTGAATCTAGACACACCTGAACTGAGTGAAGTGTTATGTGCAATCGATGTGCGCTTCGTCACATCACCTCTAAAAATTGTAGTGAGAAGACTCTGTGTATACTAAAAATTTGCAAACTGACACTTAATTCACTGAAAGTGAAGTACACCAAATTATCTGATTTTCTAAAAGCAAGATTATATTGAAAATAATATATTTCGTCATTAATACTATATCGTTGTTGTTTTTCAGTTAGAAGCGCCAAATTACAATACAGTGCCTAATTTCTCTACAGCAACACCAAGTAACATTTTTTCTTGTAATACCGTACTTTGGCTTCGCAGTTTGTAAGGTTTACACGTATAGACCCATTGTACCTTTCTTTAGTGAAAAATATGATGTGTTATTGTACCTACATCTTATTTCTAAGTAATTATGAATTACAATTAATCGTTTCTTTTCCCCTTGATATACACGTAAACCAGGTTCAATTGTACTGGCTAAATTACCGTGCCTTTGTTACTTCTTACCTATTGGAAAAGAATATTTGTCAATATAAATCGTGAAAAATAATGTTTCAAACGAACGCTTCCCAATAAAGTGATTACTGTTAGTAGTCGTAATTAGTAATAATCAAACAACCACTTACTTCGGTGATTATCTTTGACGTCACATGTACATTAAGTTCCGCTGACTAATTACTGAAGATTACCTACAACAACACAGAGCTGGTATACTCGCTTCGTGTAATAGAAGTTTCTTAAACGTCCTTAGACTTACGTAGTAAGAATCTGAATACATAAAACGGCGCTGCGTTTGTGACCGCGTCACCTCACAGGATATGGCTAGGCATCGGTCGCCGCTGTAGGTGACAATGTATACTAGTGGCTTGCAACAGTGTTCGAAATAAATCAATATTCTTCAACATTTTGCCATCACAAATCTAAGAGAATCTCAATGAAACTGATACCTGCTGTTCAGCGATGGTGATTAACATCAGTGTGTTGATGAAGCGTGTAACTGACATAAATTTTGAGTCGTCTAGTTTTCTACGCATATGATTTTATATTTGTTTACTTTTTTGTTCTTACCAAAAACTTATAAAATTTGCTTCAGATATTTCAGTTACTGAATTTTACGATTTTGTCGTTACCATCCTTTGTCAGTCATTTCGTCTTACAGCAGAGCTCTACCAACTTTCTCAATTATTTATTGTATATTTTCCAGTCTCTCTCTTCGTCTACAGTGTTTCTGCTCTTCGACTGAGTCTAGTAGAATAAAAGACATTTTACGACGTCGTAACTCACCTCCTATCAACTTGTTATTCTTCTTCGTGTTTTCCCCATATTTTCTATCTCGCCAATTGTAGGGAAACATCCTTATTTCTTATCATACCATTTTATGAATCGTGTGAGGGCAATACATTTGGATTGGTGATACGATCAGATGTTGACTTGACACCTTAAGCAATCATATAGTGACCTTAATTACGAATGAATACTCACGATAGAGATTGATTTTGACACTAACGTAGGTTTTAGTTTTTGTCCGTATATATCGCACTTATGCCGTAGGTTTCATATTAAACTTTATATCAGAATGTGGGTTAATACTCAGAGACCTGTTTGGAATGCGACGAAGATTTACTCCGAAATTTTGATTGTTCGAGTATTAACCCATGAAGCATTGGTCAATCATTCAGTATACGATTATAACAAGTTTTCTCTGATAACAAACTAAATAGATAACTCTTGTCAATGTGTGTACTTTGATACCAACATGTTTGCAATATCACGGTTGACGTGCTTCCTATACGCGTCCTAGCTACTGCAAAGTAGCTATTAACCCACAATTAGTGTAGAATGTCTTTGTAAATTTAAGCATGAGAATATAAAAGGTTACGTTCCAAACTAAATACATTGCGACTCTTAAATCTGTTTACCGACAAGGAATGTAAATAAATATTTCAGATGATTCCTCTGTGAATACTTACAGAAATATCGTACTTGCACACTATTTTCACTCGTTCTCTAAGCTTTACTATTTTCTTAGTGTACTGGAATGAAGTTATTCCATGCACTTTTGTAAATGTAACTTTGTCGTGCGAAAACAAAAAATATGGCTTACAAACAATATAATGTGAGGAGCATGCAAAGTGTGCGAGAAACTGGTTGCTTGAGTCAAACGTTTCATCTTCTAACTTCATCAACATATGTGTCTACCGTCTACCGTCAGGCATTTATTTGTTTAGAAAAATGTATTAACTATTATAATGCTGTTCAACAATCATAAGCATCACTTTTAGTCCATATGGAGCGAGTCTGCACAATTTTGATAGTTAAAAAATCCGCTTGGAGGTACAAAATACCTTCCACTCGCATGCAACTAGTAGATTTTGATATCGTTGGTATATTTTTGTTCTGTGTGCGATGTGCTATATTCTACAACATAAACAGATTTGATTACATTCATAATACCTTTTAAGCAGATAACCAATTACGCAACGTATTCGTAAATGTAACGATGTATACTAGGATAAAGCAGTGTGATTGGGAACGTGTCGACAAAAGGAATAAGAAGCTGATAAGTGCAGAGTTCGTCATAGCACATGCAGGTTACGTTGTGTAATCTACAGATAATAAACGTGATTTTTTAGATAATATAAATTACATCGAATCATTAGAAAAGAGTCACATTACTTAATTTTTACTTATTTACGATTTTAAAATACGTACAACGTTTTATTAGTAGAATTCCTCTACCACTGTGCACTAAGAGTGACTGTACACATCTCGATGAGAACATGGATGACAGAAACAGTTAGGGGAGTAATCCGTGGAATGTTTAACGTCTCGGCGTCATCGTTACAAACCATATCAGTGAATCTGCGGTTAGTACAGATGTGTTAGAGGTGTGCAAAAGTATGCTGTAGATTGCTTCAAAAAGGCTTTAAGGTCAGTCTTTTTGTTATTATACATGCAAAGGAAATCGGCACGGCACACACGAGTGGCCATGTTCCGTCTTTTTCTTGATCCAAGGTAAAAGGTAAATGTTCATTGTTGTGACAGGCAGACCGACTTTCAACCGAATGAAATCCGCGCTCCATAATCAAGTGACTGGTGTCACATGTCGAAAGAGAATGTGATAGCTTCTACAACATTATTTCAGTTTCACAGGGTGGCTCACGAAAAATCGGCTGCAAGTACTAGACTCCTCATTGTCGCCCACCAATCGTCATCTCTTGTTTCGAAGTAATTGTCTCCATTAGCTTATTTGTTATTTCTTCACTGCCTAATTATGTTTATCTACTCAGCTCGTAGCGGTCAACAAATCGTGTGTAGTTGGTGAGCAGTCTGTACTTTGGCACTGTTTTTCGTGCGCCACCTTACATTATTTCACAGCGAACAGTCACATAACACTATAGTTGGCTAAACGAGAGGTTTTGCAGAATCACGATAATTGCAAGTGTGTGACAGTTCTGTTATGAATAAAAACTCTGTACTCCAGGTGAGGTAAGTACCCATTCTAGGCGCTCTCCATCTTCAGTCCCTACGCTACTAATTTTCAGTTTTTCGTAAGAACCATGTACCAAACACAAATGAACTGTGAACGAGTAAAAATGAACGGTTTCCAAAAAAGGGCTATCACCAGTGGACTATTTCCCAAGGATGAACGAGTTTGCCCATCTCTAGTACCAGCTCCAGCACAAACACGATCGTTTCCATGCATCACCAGCATCATCATTATACCATAGCGGTATTATTATCATCAGCGATTATTCCTGATGTGTGATATAAAATCTCCTAAAATGTTTTAAGATATCATAATCTGTGAAATAAGTGTACTTTAAAATATTGTTTACATTTATCAACTTTTTATTTATTTTAAAACATCCATTACACAGACGTAACACCCCTTTTATTTCGTGAATGGTTACCCATATCGAAACGCGATTTCCGGCAAATGTTAGAGCATCAAGAGCCACGTATTTCTTTTTGGTTAATTTTTTTGGCACTGGTATCAACTGAGATATTGAAGCTAGTATGTTTTCTTAAATGGAACCTACACTTTTTATAGCACCATTCGATAGCTCTTGAGAAGACAATTACAGTGATATAGCGTTCGTTAATATTGACGTTGAAAGCTGTCGTAGGAAAATCGAGAAATGTAGAATTTGAAAGTACAGTGACACAAGTGACGAAAACACTTGCCATGGAGAGCTCTCGTCCTACGCGGTGTCAGATTGTCAACACAGCCGGCCGTGGTGGCCGTGCGGTTCTAGGCGCTCCAGTCCGGTGCCGCGCTGCTGCTACGGTCGCAGGTTCGAATCCTGCCTCGGGCATTAGTGTGTGTGATGTCCTTAGGTTAGTTAGGTTTAAGTAGTTCTAAGTTCTAGGGGACTGATGACCACCGCAGTAGAGTCCCATAGTGCTCAGAGCCATTTGAACCATTGTCAACACATTTGCCTGTTTATCTGTCTGCACCGCAGGCCGCTCATTTCTGCTTCTTTATTCGTTGCGTGCAGACAGATGTTGGATATACTACATTTATTTAATAAATGTAAAAGAAATGCCATAAAAGGAGTACAGCGATGTAGGGTCATCTGTCTGGGTCACCAGTGTCCGACGCGCCAAGCAATTGCATGAACTACGTATGTAGACGCTGGTGTGGACAAGCTACTTGAACGTCAAACAGAGGAGAAGAAAGTAGACAGCTACTGAGAGAGAACACGAAGAAGTTGTTCCGCCTACGACGCTAATGAATCCGCACAGTCGTAAGAGACGTAATGCCAAGAAATATCGAATCGGCCAGACGTGTGTCATTTGAATCCTGCAGCGACGATCGTAATTGCGAACGTCATACCGAATTTTGTAGGTTTGCCCTTCAGCAACTGAGAGAGAACTTAACGGTTTCCTAATGTGTGCGTTGTAGCGATGAAATGAAGTTTTTTAACCACTCTAACGTAAATTTGCATAACATGCGCTACTGGGCAGCCGAAAATCCACGCTGGCTCCGTCAGATGCATCACCGGCGTAAACTTATGGTGCGCCATCATAGGAATTTACTTTGTTTGATCTTACTTCATTTCAGGCACTCTGTTCATACGCACATTTTCTGAAAAACACTTTCCGGTTCTTTTAGAAGAGGTACCAGTGGATATTCGATAGTGTATGTGGCTGCAGCATGACGGTTATCCAGCTCACACGCCCCATGCTGCAACGAAAATACCGAATGAGAATTTTCCATGACGCTAGACAGGATGAAATACTGTTGTTGAGTGGCCTGTGAGGTCTCCCAATTTTACACTTGTCGATTTTTTTCTTTGGGGCGCACTCAAAGATGCTGTCTACGACGAAGCTTCAACTACACCAGACGATATGTGTTGTTGAATCGCCAATGCATGCTCTACCATGTAAACCACTGTAATTACATGTTTTCATCGTTCTTTCGAACGGCGTTTTCAAGTATGCCTTTCAGTCCACGGTCAACAATTGAACACATGCTTAAATAAAGGACAAAGCTACTTTTTGAAGGACAAAATGTATGTTATATGATTTGGGTGGTTACCAACTAATGGTTAGTAAATTGTTTATCTCTCTTATTATGTGTGTACGGAATTGTTTTGCAACGTCAATTAAGCCGACAGCATGTATTGCACGTAGCTGAAAACACTCGCATTACGCGCTTACGTTCAGCATTAAACGACGTTTCGTTAAGAATAGTCATTTGGTGGTGTACAGGTCGTGACCAAAGTATTTTTAATAAAATGTTTAGTTCAACAAATGTATCCCACATGATATATTTCAGACCAGTGTAGGTAGTGACACTTGTCGGACAACATGTATTTTACGTCTAAGAAGCACGCAGCTACGTGCAGGAAAAGAGGTCGAATCTGCCTGCTAACAGGCATTAATGAAGTACTTGCTTTTTGCACTGCGTAAGTTCTCTTTATTTTTGCAGAATGGATTTCTCTGTTTCAGCTTACGTAAATCTGGGAGGATACACAAGTGCGAAATAGTATTCCGAAGCCCTTTGTGATATGCTAATTCCAATCTATATCCTATTTCCATATACAACATTCGTTGGTGAACCTGCATCTAGGTCGTAAGTTGGTTCAAACTGAAATAAAACATAATTCTCGTAGTGCAGGCCTACCATACGGTATACAACTACGCACCTATCTCTCATGTTCTAGGACATGTCTGTGTTTTGTTTTGTTTCGTCTTTTGATCATTTTCTTACGTGAGGTTTCAACGTCAACATTAACAAACGCCGTATCACTGTAATTGTCTTCTCAGGAGTTACCGAAAGCAGTTATAACCCGATTTAACCGTGGACAGAGTGCTATGGCGTGGTGCATGTGAACGGGCATCCTAGTGACGGCATTGGTGGTCGTTTTCTCGCATGCTACTGTCGTGAGCATCTATGAAAAATTGTCCAAGAAAGGTGAAACCACTTAGTTGACAGAAAGCGTGGGACATCGACAGTTCACAGATCGTGGTGGTCCGAGAATATCTCGCTCTGTAAAGCTACATGGATGTCTATCAGTGACAGACCAGGCGATACTTTACAATTGTGGTGCGGTCACAAATGTTTAGGTGAGCACCTTTCAATGCACGTTTTTCCAAATTAGTCGACCTAACGACGTTGCTACTCACGATTGCAGTGGTTAGGGGATACCTGATACTGCACCGTGGATCAGTTGAAATGTGTGGTCTGGCCCAATGAATCATGTTTCTTGTTACATCAGCTCGACGGTCTTATCCAGATACTCCGTCATCCAAGCGAACAGCTATGTGCGTAAGACGCCCGGGACAACATTAAGCCAAGAGGAGCTTTGACATGTACTTCTCTGGGATCCGTGATCGTAATCAAATGGCCCATGAAAGTTGTGGACTACATAAACATTAGTGCTGACCGCCTGTATCCTTTCACCTTGCTGTCTTCCTCGAAGGAGAGGACGTCTTCGTGTAGGATAACCGTGTAACGAGCCAAAGTAGTGCTACAGCTAATAACTGAGTTCACGTGGGCGTCTTGACCACCAAAATCTCCTGATCTGAACCCAATGGAACACGCCAGGGATGCTATCGGGTACCAAATCCGCGTCAACAAACCATGATTCTGAATTTACAGGAGTGGTGAGTAGGTACGTGGTCTCATTTACCCGTTTAGAGGTATCAAGGTCAGGCAGAATCCATGTCGCACATAATCGGCTCTGCTCTGCAAACGTAAACCAAAAGCTATTAAGCAGGTGGTCGTAAAGTCATGGCATTTCAGCGTGTGTTTACCGCAACGTAAGACCTGTTTACGGGTTGGGAAGGAGGTTACTTGTGTTTCTCCTCATCTGTCATTACAGCAAGTTACTACGTGATTCTCAACAGTCAGTAAGATTTTTTGAGAAGACTCTGATCTACAGCAAGCTCGTTGTGTTTCCAACCATTTCTCTTTTCCTGATAATATCGCTTACCATGACCACAAAGTGAGAGCAACACGTTGGGTTTCATTAAACTGGAGGGTGTAACATTGTTATTTACCGTGGGAGCAGGTACGAAATGACATGCTTCCGGACTGCGTTTGTAGTAAAAACGCTTTAACTTTCTTTTAAACTAAAACAGAACTGTAAATTGTAAATACTAATTTTAAAACGAAGTGTTTGTTAGTAGATGTCTGATGGAAGATAATACACGGTCCACATCCGCTCCACTAGGTGGTCATTAAAGAATAGAAGCTAACATGTTAAAGGAATGTGGAAGGAAATCAGGCTCATTCTTTCCGAAGGAATCATAATAGCATTCTTCGTAAGTGATTTAGGGAATGTCAACTACTCACTCCTTTGTCACCACAAGAGCATCTGAACATTGCTCCTCCTGAATGTGATACTTCTTTCAGCTTACAAGACTTTTTCCTTAAAATAGCTCATCAGTTGGTATCACGAGACTAAATGAACCAAATTCCAGCTGTCCCACTAATTAAGTGTCCCCGAGAGTACTGAGAATTGAACCCATGTCCTCTGTACGGGAATGAGACGCTCTGACCAATTATGTACAGATTAGGGGAACACTGACCACACGAAGTGCTGTTATGAAAACTCGCTACGCGGAGTGGCCTCACGGTTTGAGGCGCTTTGTCACGGATTGCTCGGCCCTTCCCGCGGGAAGTTCGAGTCCTCCCTCGAGCATTGGTGTGTGTCTTGTTCTTAGCATAAGTTGGTTTACGTATTGTGGAAGTCTAGAAACCGTTGACCCCAGCATTCAGCGCACATTTTAACATTACGAAAACTCCCTAAACACATTTATATCCAATTTTCTCCTTTTCAGAAACGCTTTTTATACCATTGCTAGTCTGCATTATACAGGGTGATTGCACTGCATCTACCGATAGGTTTTGTGCAACCCACAGCACCTTCGACAACTACGAGCGATGTGGTTATATGCGAAAACTATAATGTGAACAGAAAAAATGAAATAGAATTTTTGTAGGACATTTAATGTAGTTATATTTTATACTGGGAAACGTTTGCGCTGTATGCCACGATTTTCGAGTGATTCAAGAAAACTCATTTGAAGGCCATTTTTGTATGTTTGTTATAATTTGGGAACTACGGCGTCTAGTGAAAATGTATCCGAGTACAAAACTCACTTAAATTGCCCACAAGAAGTTTCTTTTCATTTTCTTGTAGGACTAACAGCTTGCTTATAGCGAGCAAGAGAAATGTGGCGAGTGTTGCTTGAAACCGTTTGGTAGGGGCAGCTGTATGTCCGTATATCCTCTCCATTTCGGCCATCATCAATCATTCTGCTGCCCAAATAGAAAAACCCATCTATCTCTTCTAGTCTCTCATCCTCTAATATAATTACCTCAGCTTTGCCTGGTTCGATTTCAGTATATTCTCTTACCAGAGGTGTACTTTAGTTGTTTTTCACCTCACTACTGTTTTAAAGACTCTACTCATTTCTTTTGGTTTGTCTTGCAAGTTCTTTAATCACCTCTCATGTACGCATTTTAATGATTTTGGTCACAAATTAGAAAGAAAAACGTTATTCATCGTAAATGCATAGCATGTGACATATCCGTAGTATGTACTGAATGCAAGCTAGGATTTCGCTCAATCCTTGAGATACATTTTTACGACAATTTTAATTGATCGTCGCTGAAATTTAGGAAGTGATTTTGAGCAAACGTCCATCGTTAAATAACGTACAAGCGTAATTGTTTTCCAGGGCAGGCCAAAATTAGCCGTGCTTCCGGAACTGGTGCAACAGTAATTTTTACTGCTCAGTCGGGTGCGCACGGTTAACGCAGCGGATCGGGTGTACTTTTGACGCGAGCGATGCGCACCGCGCGACCGCGGATTTTCCGCGGCTCTGCCTGCCGCTGCTGCTGGCCGACTAAGCTGGTGGCTCTTTCCGCCAGCATCCCTTCCGCCTCATTCTCTCTCGCGAGCCACCAGGCTCTAACAAAGTACTCTGTGTGTTTTGTAGCTGACTAAGTTTTGTGGCTGTAGAGAGCCCATCGCAGGCACACAAATTTCCTCTCCAAAGCCACGATCTCCTCTGCTGTTTTCAACAAAAATAAAAGTAAAAGCAAGAGCTAGTCTTCTGATCTCGACATTACTTTTATTTTCATTTTTGTCCGAGATATTATGTTTAAGAGCGGCGGAGCTCTAGCCAGTTCCGCGAAAGTAAGTTGTATGCCACTTAACCGAGACTTTTTGCTCAGACCTGTTACAATATATAGCAATATTTTGCCTAAATAAATTTATTAATGAAAGACGAAAGCTGTGTTTGTTCTACAGTATTAGTTTACCGCTTAAACTGCTTTTCGGGCATCGTAGAAAAATATGCTGTTGTGTTACCAAGCTTACGTAGTCTCTTTATGTAGAGGAAATTATTGACAGAGTACCTATAAAAACGTGTAATTTAATGAAACAAACACTCTGTTTCACATTTCACTGCCGTGTGACATACCTTCCTGTCACATTAGGACGTCTTCAGATTCAGCGCTAGAACACTGGACGGTTGCTAAGACCAGAGTAAGCTAGTTATCGGCGTGTGGTTGTCTACATGTAACTTAAAATAAAACGTGGGCTACCCTGTTTCGTTTACTAAACAGTAAAATGTGTTACTGACATCTCGTGCGTCTATGTAGTGCACACATAACTTAGAAATCTTACATTAAGGTTTACCATCATAACTTTTTTCCTCATATTCGGACGCCCCGGCCCTAAATTTTCTTCTCCTTGCTCAACCACACTGTGCTACCTTCCTGCGCTCGTGCTTGTGCCCACACAAACACACACACACACACACACACACACACACACACACACACACACACACACACACACACACAAACAGAGACAGAAAGAGAGAGGGGGAGAGAGAGAGAGAGAGAGAGAGAGAGAGAGAGAGAGAGTACCTCGCTCGAAATTTTCAGTGTTTCTTGTCAATATTACAGTAAAATGCGTTACTGACATCTCCTGGGTTTATGTAGTACATACATCAATTACAAAACTTATACATGAATATACGACTGCAATCTCCACTTTAAAAACGGTTTGTCAGAATTTTATCAGCTCTGATAATGGCATTCAAGTGTTTGATGATGGTTTAGTAGGGTTTGTGAAAGGAACTAATACTTTGCAACATACGAGTACATAGTTTTTTGTCTCCCTTCATAAATATGAGATTTTTCTACCATGCAGTGAAAGGCAATCCATTAATACGAGTATGGGAAGTAGATGTGACACATATATAAAATCACTCTTGTGTATTAAATACTGAACCAAAAGTAACCAATATTATATATATCATAAGCTCAAGTCTCAGATTAACAGTTATTTTAAATTTGGAAGAAAGTATACATTTTTGCATCAATACTAACATTCGAATAGTCATGACAACCCATTTAGATATTAATTTTAAAAAAAATTCATTTACATGAAAGGGTGTAAGAAACAGCGTCTTGTTTATGTGTCTTTGTGTTGCTTTCACATAAGAATATGGTGACAGTGAATGTCTTGACATGACGGGGGCGCGATTATCCTTTAATCGGTGGGGAATAACATAACTTTTTGAGCTTAATGTGTTTTTCTGTATATGGTGCACTCGATACGGACAAACAACATGAGGTTTAAACTACTATCGAAATAGTATTACAACTCTAGAACCTAGAAAATTGGGGGAGAAGTTTCTCCTTATGCCAATGACGGTGGAATTTCTCTCCAATTTCCTTTTGGAATCATCTTAGTATCATGTGTCTTATGTTGCTTCACGATCTAAAACTGCAAAACTATGGGAGGCTGATATTGTCAGTTTCGGTACACACATATAGCGTTTCATTATCTAAAGTTTTATCTATTTTCTTAGCGTTTTATTGAGCGCCTCGTACATAGTTCCTACGTAACTTGTGTGTGAAAGTTGAATGGGAAAATATTTACTGTCATCACGGCTTGTATTTTCTGGTTGAAAAATACATATTATAGCGAGAGTTTACCTTCAAAACATTTAATATTTTCATCTTTGTTCCGCCGCATGACCCTTGTCCATTACATAAATACGTTTCGGATGATTGACGTACGCTTTCAGGAACGGATGAAATAAAGTTTTCTGAGATTTAGTGAGACATGGTAAAATATGGTAGCGATCATTATGTCCATATGTAGACCACTGATGCAGCACATGCTACTATTATTTTTCGTATGATATTTGCGTGCTTGTGTACATACATAATAAACTAGACTAATAAATATGCAATACAGAGCTCAACCGTCTGTATAATTTCATTCAGTTCATTGGTGAGTGTCGTATGCAATCATCATTTCACCTAACTCTTCCTGGCGTGTGAATAGTTAGTTTTCAGTACAGAATCACTTAACAAATTATTCCTTTTCATTAAATGGATGTATTAAAATCTGGTTGAATTGTCTTAATTTCTTCCTTGTAATCTCTTTCCGATTAAATCCAATGTTACGTCCAAATACTAGCCCGATAATAAATGCAGACGGAGGGTATTTATTACCTTAAAATTTGCATTAGAATTATCAAAAGTAAATCCGCTGTTATTTAGACATTCACGAAATTTAAATGGATTTTTCTGTAAGAGGGGAATCTTCTCCATACATCGTTGAATGTAGCAATAATTTGAAGTTCGTGTTTTCATCTCTGTTTCGATTCTTGAATGGTGTGGACAAAGGGTAAATTCATAAGGATACCTTAAAAGAGTCATTGTTGGAATCCATTAATCAGAATTCAGAATTATACTTGGTAAACTGTTGTACTAACAGAATCCACAAAGAAATGAAGATACGGAGTGAGTTGATCATAAATAAAATCTATTCATATAAGATACTGGATTTTTATTTTCCTCTGATATTGGTCAACGTTACAACTACCACGTAGTTTTATTTATTCGCAATTTTCTTATCTTCAATTCGCTACATATATTTCTGAGGCCTTTGGTAATACTTTCAAGAAGAAGCTAATTTGCGGCTCTTTCGGGTTTTTCTTCTTTCCTTGGAATATTTAATTTTTTATGTGTTTCCTGTTCCTGTATGCAATAGCAAATAACAGACTCATCGAAATGTTAACTGTCTCCATTTTGTGTGTACAGTGGCAGTACTTTGCTTACAACTTTTGTAAAGTGTTACCCATCGATGATACATTGTTGCGTTAGAGCTTACATAAGATTGCGACAGTGTTCTTTCCGTGTTATCACCTTTAATGACACGAATGATCTACTATGACTTAATTTTTCTCTTGGTTTTAAATGATTCATTGTGCTCTGAACTAGGTTAAAGTACAAAGTTTAGCGATATTTCCGTATTTTTATGTACCGCAAATTTGGTGTTAACTAATAGCGGAACTTTACTCGTAGTAGCCAAAGGGGCTTCTGACGTTTCTTACAATTTATAGAAATTTGAGAGTGCACGACTGAATTATTGGAACAGTTCTTACCTACTGTTTTTCTAACGTTTCATTCTTTCGTAAGCCGCATGTTTGCGACTCGCATCTTTTCCCCACTATTCACAGTCTGAGGCAGACACAGCAAACTTAATATTCGAAGCCTTCGCGTCAATGTCCCGTTCTATCCAAGAATGGAGCGCTGAAAGAATGATTGCCGAAACGCCTCTGAGTTCGCAGTAAACAATCTAGTTGTGTCCTCGTGGTCCCTACGGGAGTGATAGGTAGGTGACTATAGTTTATTCCTAGACCCATCAGTTAAAGGCGTTGCTTTGTAAACGGTCTTTCTTGGGATGGTTTGCGTCTAGCTCCAGGCATCTACCAGTTCAGTTTGTTCGTCATCTATGTGATACTCTCCACGTGCCAAACAAACCTATGACCTTGACCACTGCCGCGCGGGATAGCCATGCGGTCTTGGCGTCTTGTAGCGGTTCGCGCGACTGCCCCCGTAGGAGGTTCGAGCCCTGCCTCGGGCATGCATATGCGTGTTGTCCTTAGCGTAAATTAGTTTAAGTTAGATTAATTGGTTAGTAAGCCTAGTGACCGATGACCTCATCAGTTTGGTCTCATAGTCCTTACCACAAATTTCCAAACTTTTTCCTTGATAATTCGTGCTGCCCTTCGCTGTACACGTTAGTTTCATTTCGTACACTATCCTAAGACAGCTTGAACGATTGTTCTATAAGAAATCTCACTGACTGCTTTCCCCTTGATGGGGAAAACTGATACTATCCTGTCAGTTAATATGATTTATTGTGCACATATTGCTAGTATCAATACAATTTACGTAAATGACTCCAACAGGAGTGGCGCTGTCTGATAGAACAAAAAATAGACAGCAAGACTGAAAAATAATTCACAGTTATGGCAATTGCAATATACTGACAAATATTTCAGGTCTGTTAGCAGCAATTATGAGGTTTTTGTTACCTGTGTTGCAGAACATCATCTGATAGATCTCACAGTGAAGCTACTAAACAAACGAATTCGTGAGTTATCTCAAATTGAAAGTTTTGTGCGATTAAACATACACATTATTAGAACGAATACATTCTCTAGCCGTTGTCCTCGCTAATAGTCAAGTACGCCTGTAATTGAGCGTCTGATTTAAGTCACTATTTTGATATTTGAAACTAAATTAGGATTGCTGTTAACTCTGTAGCAAGGAATGCTAGTTTTCTATTGCAGTTTTATACAAACTTTCTTTTTTCCAAGTTTAGGTACTCATTTTTGTCACGACTGGAAGAAGTACGCGAAACAGCTGCACCCGTAAAGGAACTTCGTGCATCCAGACCACTACAGAAACGATTTTGTCAGCACCAAATAACGCAATCAACTAGTTACATCTCCTACGATAGTAAACTGCTGCGCGTCATCGCAGCATGAAGCTACAACATTACCGGAGAAGTATCGATGAAGATATGAGAAAGCTTTACCAAAAAAATGCGAGTGTAGTCTTCCCCAGACTTTTTTCTTCGGTTTATGAGACAGTGTTCGACTGTTTTACATTGATACTTTCATTTTAAACATCATGTCTATCACAGTACAAGTGTCGGCAACATCCACCCAAGCGCAATAATTTGAAATTTGTTTTACAGGTATCCCGTTTACTACTAACTATTTCTGCTTGAGAATCGAAAACAGTTGTGAAAACAGTGATGTAAGAGGGTGACAGAGCTATTCTTCAGCAAACTGAAATCAAGTGAAAACAAACTACCAATTTGCAGGACCGCAAATAGATTTTTGAGAAACAGAAGGGATGTATTAGAAAATGTAGTAACTGACAAAATATCGAGAGGTATAATAAGGTGTTTTAAGGGAATAAAACTCAGGTTTACTGGAGACGGCAAGGAATGAGAAAGGACTTTTGCCACAGCTATTATGTTGTTGCAGTGAGAACTCTTTTAGGGATTAAAAAGAGAAGAAGGTGTATTAGGATGAAACAAGAGACATAGGGACATGCAATGTGGACTAAATCAGATTTATGCATGGATCCGTAAATTAAATTCTCGACAAGAATTATACATAGCTTGCTGAAATTCAAGAACAGGAAGGAAATTGAATGGAATACCGAAAATGAGGGACAGAAAGAAACAAAAATCAAAATTTCCTGATGTAGTGACCAATGAACAGAGTAAAATGATCCGGAGTAGTTCGGTATTAAGGGACGGATCTGATAAAAGCACGGTAGTCACCGTAGGTATATCGAATGCAGAGGGCAAAATTATTTGGATGACAGGTGAGATTCAGACTTGTTGAAAGAAGAAGGAACCGTTAAAATCTTAAGGAAGAGGTAATGAGACTCCAATATAGGTTACTTAGGAATGAAATTAACACGTAGTCAATCAAGTCACAGTGGATGGAGAAACAGATGGAGATTCTGAGAAATGCATAGTTCTAGGACTCCGAAACGGCTTACAGACAGATTAAGTGTAACATGCGAGGAGTAAATTGTTAAAGGGTTGGCCGGTAGGTACGAAATGAACGCTTCAGTTAAAAGTAGAAGTACGAGCAGACAGATGTCAGAAGTACATCGAACGTTAGTAAGATGAAGAAGCCTGTCCTAAATCGTGATACATGAAAGAAGTTGATATTGAAGAACTAGGTGACCCGGGAACGCGGTCAGAGTTTAACAGAAGCCAGAATAATCAGACCACATACAAGTCAGCAGGAGTGGTTAACATACATTTGGAGCAATAAGTAGAAACGTATTAGAGTAGGTCAAAAAATCGATGCAACGAGTGGCTTTTCATAAGGTTGCAGAAGACCATTATCTTGAAATGACTACATGATAAAAATACGAAAATTATCGGTCGGTTATTATGAAAAATTGCGTTTGTAAATTGCTGGTCAGAATGATATACTGACAATACAAGTAAACCACCTGGAAGATATGAGCGGATGCGAATGTAATTATGTACATGAAGACACCATCGTCAGGTATGTAAATGTTTAGACGAAATGAATTCACAGATTGCGAATATGATTATTCATGAGCTGTACAACTTATTGCTCACATATGAACATTTCTGCCGGACCTAGACTCAAACCTGGATTTGCTATTGAAAGCGAGCGGTCACCTTAATCACTTCGGCTATCGCTACTCACTACTCGGACCGATCCAAGACTCCTTAAGTTTACGTGACAAAGTCTCTTAGTGCTTCCACACTTTTTGTAATTCCCTCACGATTATCGTCGTTTTGACTTTTCTTGGCCTGTAATACATTTTTGCAACTGTAAATTACTGACTAGTACAACTGTAGTGACCGGCCTCGGTGGTCTCCCGGTTCTAGGCGCGCAGTCCGGAACCGTGCGACTGCTACGGTCGCAGGTTCGAATCCTGCCTCGGGCATGGATGTGTATGATGTCCTTAGGTTAGTTAGGTTTAAGTAGTTCTAAGTTCTAGGGGACTGATGACCACAGCAGTTGAGTCCCATAGTGCTCAGAGCCCTTTGAACCATTTTGAACAACTGTACTGATTTGTAAAACTGTAAATGATTAGCGTTGCAATTGTCTTTGACAGGTATAACGGCAATCAGAGTGCAATGTGTTTGGTGTTGCAAGCACGCCTGTTAGGATATATAAAGGGGTGAACACAGTCAGTTGTTGAGTGACAACCGTGAAGGATGCCGAGATGCCACGAATTCGTTTGGTACAGCGTTATCAGCACCTGACAAATTTTGAAAGGAGCCATATTAAGGGCTACACTCGGACAACTGGTCGAATGCTACAATGTCGTCATTTGTGGGCCGTTCGAAAGTGGCTGTGGCCCGATGTTCGACTGTATGCGAAGGTGAGGTGAAGCATACTCGTCATCGACGTACCAGTCGACCACCTCTGACCGCCATAATGTAGGATCGCCGCACAGTAAAACGGTCTTACAGCAACCCCTTCTTATCTGTGTCTGGCATCCTCGAACAAGTATAGGAACCCCCGCCCCCCGTCTACAATATTCCTTTATTCCTTGACATAACGCACGATTAGTCAGCGGCTAGCAGCAGGCGGACCAGAGAATTACCATTCTACCTGTAACGTGTCTAACATCACAAAAGACCGGGGAGTATGGACTGCCGTTGAGTGGTGTTTCATTGTGATCAGCGACGAACAGCGGTTCTGCACTACCTCGGAAGACCATCGTCAACGAATGTGGCAGCAACGTGGGAAGAAGTCCCATTCTTCCAAAGAACTGGAGAGACAAAGAGGTGTTATTGCTGGCACTGTGGTGTGGATATCCATCGGGTATAACTTAATATCACGGCTCGTAGTGATTGAAGGAGCTCTGACGGCACAACCGTAAATCACTGACATTCTAATGTATTACCTTTCAAGTGATAGTATCGTACTGCCACTTTTCAACAAGACAATGCTCGCCTGCAGTTATCACGTGTCTCTGTGAACTATCTGTCTGATGTTGAAGTATCCCCAAAACTATCGGCGGTAGAAAATGTGTGACCTCCGTCCAGACTTCAAACTCCTGTTCACTGCCAGTGTTCACGATATCAGGGACCAGTTGGAACTGTTGTGGTCCTGCTTGGCTCAGGAAAGGCCTTGTGATATCTTTCTCAATGTAATCAGTGATCGCATCACGCTAGAATGGGTGCAACGACACACTGATACGTTGTCTGATACTGCTTAGCTTTTGTAAATTTGACTTCATTTGGTTACCACTAAAATAACATCGCACACTCTTTGAACCTCAGAAGTTTCATTTCATTTCCTCCATCTCTTCTCGATGCTTCAAATATATGTGTAGAGAGAAAGAAAATTTCAAAACTGTAGGGGCGAAGTTTTGTTTGGTTCTAGGAAGGGAAAAACCGTGCCATAGAGGTAGCTCTAGTAATGAGGACTGAAGAAATGAAAAGTAGCTTTCACTTTGCATGACGGAACCTTACAAATTAGGCTAAAAAACGCAAGTGGCAACAATTAAAATGAAAGGGCAAATAACAGACGCAATTTTGTTTTCTATCGCCACTATTTTTCATTTTGTACGTCTATGTAGGAATTCAGGATGTGAAAGGAAATATCGGAACAGTAAATAAACAGATCACTTACTATTGATAAGATGTGCAGACTGTACACTCCTTATGGTCGACCCTAAGCAAAGCTTATAGGAAACTGAAAGGAATGAACATCATACTTCAGACAAAACATGGTTCAAAGGTCAACAGAATCGAAGTAAATGAAGAATTGTAGGAAAAAGGATAATGTACTGCCGAACATCGTAACTTGTAACGAAACGATAGAGGATGAAGTTAAATTAGTGTATGCATGAGGCACTATTACACTGTATGACTAAAGCAAGGAAGATATGAGATGTGGATTGGCAAGACGAAATCCCCTTCGTCAGTAAAGAACATCTGATCGTTATATGAAACTGCGATAAAGGTTCGTTAAGGTGCACGTCATGAGCACAGCGGTGTCTGGAAGTGATACAGTCAAGAAGGTTTAAATATTTGAACTTTGATCCCATCGACATATTAAGTGGACAGATAAGTACGTATCGAAGTAGTGCCAGGAAGGAAGAAAAGAAATACGAAGGAGACTCCTGCTCGAATTATGTGTGGATTAGTGGAAATTTGCTACGGCATCAACGAATATTTGACGTGGTACTGGAAGGAAAATAGGGAAGTAAAACCATAAATAAGTTGACAACGGCTTGAACAATGAAAAATGAGAGCTCTGAACATACTAATCATAGAAAATATTAGCAGAAAATTGAGAAAGAAATAACATAGAAAAGAAACTAAACGAAATCCTGAGTAGTTAAAAAGTTGTGGGATGTTTAATAATGTCACTTTATAAAACTTCTTACGTTAAACGACGTGATTGGTACCGGTGACGAATTAGTATTCCGTTGCGTTTCGAGAGGTATAACTTTCGTAATTACCAAATTGCGGATACTATTTATTTTGTGTGCTTTTGTTATTCAATACAGTACATATATCTCAAAGGTTATGTTGTAAATCAATATGAATTATAATTCAAAATGTTGCGTATAACATCTACCTGTGATTTGCTTAATCCCTTTTACTACCGAGATTCTTGGGAGAACCACGCATAACAAAACTATTTCACCTGGTACGCAAGATTATTAAAGAATCTATATTCCTCTCCAGATTTGTAGAATATAATATAACCAGTTGCAGAGGCGGCAGGTTGAAACAAATATAAATATTACCGAAACGAAATCATGGTTGCAAACTACTAACACGATATCTTAACGGAATAGTGGAAAGACTCTCAACAGCCAAACCAGTGGCGGATTAATTTGGCTTCCGAAAAAATTTAAGAACCAGCAAGCAAGTACTGAATGACAGGCGTTAGTTAAGACGGGAGTGAGACAAGGTTGTATGTAACATTCCATCACTCCCGTTTCTCAATTCATACTTTGATCGTGCAGTACACAGTAACAAAGAACAACTTGAAAAGGGAATTAAGGGATGGTATTAGAAGATTAGCTTGAAATATGATAGGAAACATCCCGAGCCATCAGAGGATAGGCAGTATAGGAATGGACGGAAGTGTAGGAGATAATAATTTTAGAGCAACTTATCTTAGAATATGGCTTGAAGAATGGCAAACACTTGCAAGTCCATATTTAGAGAAAACATTCCATAAAGTTGACCGGAATACACTCTTTGAAGTTCTCAAGATAACAGCAATAAAATAAACGAGGAATGTTACTTACAATTTATTATGTAAGTTAGTTAATGTATAGCTAGCCAGCAGTTACAAGCACGGACGTGAAAGTGAGGAATTAGTTAAGACAGGAGTGGGTCAAGATTTTGTGTAGCCTATATCCCCATGTTTTTCAGTTTGTACGTTGACTGTGCACTAAAGAACAATTTTGAAAGGGAATTAACAGATGGTATAATGAGGAAAGTAAAACGAAGATAAGGAGTGTAGATGGAGATCTGGTAAATAGATTAGAAAATGAGAATCTAAAAGTAGTAGATGAGTTTCTCTGTCTGATCAGCAAAAAAGAAAAGACCTGATAATGTGTAACGTAATGAAGGTACATCAAAAACACAGAATGTTCTGAAATGTGTTTTTAAAGAAGAATCACCATGAATAGGTGAATATATTGAGTAGGTAATAGAGAGATACTGAATGAAACTGTGTAGAAAATAAATTTGGCTAAAGGAAGATATTAGTTAATAGGAAACTTCGTGAGACATCAAGAGACAGTCAGTTTCGAAATGGGTGGAAGTTTAGGGGATCACAATTTTAGAACGAATCGAAGGTTTCACTATAGCAAACAGGTTGAAGTGGATGTAGGTAGTAGCAGTTAGGCAGAGATGAAGAGGATCCAAGACTAGCGTGGGGAGCTAGATCAAACCAGTCTTCGGACTGAAGACCACAACTACAACAGGTATTACGTGCCAATTTTGCAAACCAATCCCTCATTCTGATATACAGCTGTGGGGAACCTGCAGGGCAGAAGAATGGAACCTCAGGTTGCATGGCGCTGATCCAGACCACTGACCGTTAATCTGCGTGCGGTTTGTATCCGTGCGTGCTTTAGCTTGCGACCAATGGTACCCTGCGTTGCGCTACTCCAAGACTTCGCACGGATTTCGATAATTCTGACCTGACAGCGATTACGAACTGGATAATTCGCCCGTTCTCTTATTACCACAGTTAAAATGCGTACGTAAATACAACAGCAACAATGAAATTTACGTCAATGACTTTTTACCACTGACATACAAATAGGAACATAATGACTGTGATTACAGAACTCTTCGTGAAAAATAAATTGTCGTTTAGGACGTCAATGTGTTGTAGTAAACGCTTCTAACCCTTCATTTATGCACCCAAAAGACAGACAATACTATTACGTGTCACGGTTCTAATCATTATACTGGGCATTCGACATGTAATCGACACAGTTCGCATGCTCTTTGCGTTCTGAGGCGTTTTCAGTTTACGTAGAATGGAAGCAGATACAGTGTAACATGTACGACCAAGTCAGCACTGAGGAAGGCCCCTTGCTATAGCGGCGGAAACGTCGGACAGTTTTATACAGGATGTTTCAGGAAGATAAGCAAATATTTTAATATCTTACTCTACTAGTATAACTAAAGAAAATAATATAAAGATAGGTCCGAAAATTTCTGTTACGAAGTTACGACTAATAAAAGATTTTGCCTGAAATTTAGCAACTTCGCTAGTATGAAGCCATCGAAAACCTGTGCGAGGTTTAAGTAGAGCATAATTTCCATTTATTTTGTGGTTATTGATCTGGTGAATCTAATAAGACATGTCCCAGACATGTATATACATTAGTTTTCCAGAACATCCATAGAAGTAAAGCAGTAATTTTGTAAAAAATTTAATTTAATAACTACTTAGCCCAATTAGTTTTTTAAATTCTAGACAATTTCACAACGTTTTCAACAGAAGTTGCAGAGAAATTAATTTTAAAAAATTATGGTAATAACGTTAACTGAAACTGTATGAATGTGTCAGATAATCTACTTTCATTAATACCATAGCACACGTGAATTCATGTTAAACCGGAAAAACAGAGCTCAGTGTTAAGGAAGTTGTGCAGTCTTCTTACAGTTTCCCAATACATTCACAATAAATGTTCAAAGATGTCTCCACTGAGGTCAATTCATTTAGCTGCAAGTGTATGAACAGATTTGTTCAAATGGCTCTGAGCACTATGCGACTTAACTTCTCAGGTCATCAGTCGCTAAGAACTTAGAAATAATTAAACCTAACTAACCTAAGGACATCGCACACATCCATGCCCGAGGCAGGATTCGAAACTGCGACCGTAGCAGTCGCGCGGTTCCGGACTGCGCGCCTAGAACCGCTAGACCACCGCGGCCGGCAACAGATTTGTTGCCTGTTTCAGTTTCACAGGGTTTTTCTTAATTTCGTATATTGCATTCATAATGCAAGTAATGCCTCACGTTTATTGATTCTGTCCCCATAAATCACGTCTTTCATCCAACCGTATACACAAAAATCAATTGGTGTTAAATCGGGCGATCTGGGTGGTCACAGACGGGTAGCACAACAACAAATATATTTCTGGGGTAAATGTTCATTTAAATTTCTAGTAACGGCGTCGATGAAACGTGGAGGAGCGCCGTTATGTTGAAAATATATTTGGAATTGCGTAGTAAGTGAAACGTTTCCGAGCAAAAGGGGCATTTCTTCTTGAAAGGTAAGTACGTATCGCCAATTACAAGCCCTGGAAAAATGAATGGTCCAACAAAGTGTGTGTTGATTATACAATAACATACTTTTACGCTAAATCGCTGCCGCAAATTGCGTTACACTGTTGCATGTGGGTTTACTTCAGACCATACATGCCTGTTATGTGAATTGTTTATACCATCTCGAGTAAACTGTGCCTCATCAGTAAATAAACAGTATTTGTGTAAGTGCCGATTAGTATTTAACCAGTTGCATAATTCCAAGTGAAGGACGGGATGTTCCGGATATAAAATGATGGACGTTTTTCTATGGTAAGGACAGAAGTTATTGTACTTCAGTGTACGCCATACCTTAGAATTATAAAATGCCTAATCATAGAGATACGTCGTGTACTGGTACCGAGGCTGCGTTGAACGTATAAAGCGCTCGTACTGATTATGAACGCTAGGCAGAGAACCTGTCTCCCTTAACTTTCGAAATACTCCACTAACGTTTCATGCATTCGGAAGCCTCCGAGTGCGCGATGTTCGTTAACTGCAGCCGTAGCAGTACTATCACATCTGCCATGAATAAACATCATATCGTCGTATTCCTCTGTCGTAAATTTGAAAGACGTCCCTATTTCATAAATAGTCTTCAATTGCAACAGTTACCATATGGTTTCACTTAAATACACGGTTTTTGTTATGTTCTGAACAATACAGAGAAGTTACTAGTTTCAAGGTTAGGAAACGACTGAAACAACTCACTAACGGTTGCTAACAATGACACAAACGTTTTTACATTCGTATTGGAAAGTATACAAATTTACTTGTAAAACAATCTTTGCTTCTCTGGATGTTCTGGAAAACTACTGTATATACATGTCTGGAACATGTTTTATTAGATTCATCAACCCAATAACAAGAAAATAAATGGAAATCGTGCTCTACTTTAACCTCATACAGCTGTGCGATGGCTTGATATTAACGAAGTTGCTAAATTTCAGGCAAAATCTTTTATTAGCCGGAAGACCAAAACTAAACATTTCCGGACCTATGTTTATTTGGCCATTTTTACTTTACTCTTACTTGTAGAATAACATATTAAAATATTTGCTTACCTTCGAGAATCACCCTGTATATAGACAGTGTGGTCAAGAGCCCAGAAGAATTTTATTGTCAATGTACGATCAGTCTGGTGGCAGCAGATCATATGAACATAGACCGTCGACAGTGACAGATACACACAGACTGTATTGACCGGCGTCGAGGCGGTGCGGTTTGTGAATTTGTGAGCTTCATTACAGCCAATCGGAGAAGAAGGAGATCATACCTTGCTATTGTCACACTGCGTAGTCCATTATCATTCCGTAGATACTTGAGACACACTTTTCCTTTTTCACGTTCTTCGCCGTCGAAGCAGCATGCCAAAATACGTTGTTACGTCAGAACCGGTTTTCGGACATTTTTCATTCTTCCCTGTTGAACTCACGTGCTCACATGGTGCTCCTTCACGCGCGTGATGCCTGGGTGTATCTGATATTACGTTTTCCATCTCTTTAGGAGAAAATTACGGGATTAACCGTGCACTACGTCGACCGGCTCAGTCACAGGACAAAAGATGCTGCTGGATGTAGATGAAGGCCATATCTCTAAGACACCCATTCTTCGATTCACTCATATCAGTGGTTTTATTTCGATTAAATTTTCATTCTGTGTTTCTCAACTGGTTCTGACATAAAAAAGTTTTATACGGCATCTAAAGAACACCTTCACCGTTGCGAGCACAATATGATTAACCTTGAACAACTCCACGGTTCTGAACAAATTTCTCAGTCTGTATGACAATGCTTGGGAGTAATAAGAAGGGATCCCCAGAATGTAGTGATAAGCCCTGGTTTAGTAAGTGTTGTTATCATGAAGCTTTCTATTGTGTTCCCAAACGTACCACGTGCCAGTTGCAAGCAGTTCCATATGCACCACTAGAAAATAGTGTATCGTACATAATTGCTCAGTCTTGTCCTATCTACGTTCCTGACTTCGAATTTAGCCAAAGACATAGCACACATCCGACCAGGAGTTTCATACAATAGCCACGCGGGATTATCCGGGCGGTCTTAGGCGCTGCAGTCACGGACTGTGAGGCTGATCCCGGCGGAGTTTCGAGTCCTCCCTCGGGCATAGGTGTGTGTGTTTTCCTTAGCATAATTTAGGTTAAGTAGTGTGTAAGCTTAGCGCCTGATGACCTTAGCAGTTAAGTCCCATAAGATTTCACACATTTTTCCATACAATAGCTGTCTCAATAACTTTTACTAAAAATGGTCTGGGGATCCTTACTAAAGAAAAAGTTTTCTCTTTTCTAGGATGGTAAGTTTTGTAAAGCGTAGCGTACGTGAGGAACATAAAAGAAGTTATTGGTGAGTGATCTACATTTTAATGCCGCATAACGGATATTTATTTCGTCAGGGCCATCCTATTTTTTGAAACTTGTACCACATACTTGTACGAAGGTGCATCGAATATAACATTTTAAGACTCTGGACTCAAATCTGAGAAGATTAATCTAGATTAATGCCAACTCATTGCATTCTCGATGATGCACTCTGACAATGCGGAGTACTTTATTAGATAGAAATACTGATGTAGAACATTGCTGTAGGATTTTTCTGCGTTTGTGATTAAGTTCATCCTTACAACAGTGCTGTCGGAAGAATGCTAACCATGAGACCGGTCAGTCAGCCAAGAAATTATGACGGGCTGGATAAACCAAATAATACTCTGATCTGCTTGCAGCCCGAGGCAGTAACCGTCTGTGTGTGCGGACCACCTTTTTCGGATCGCGATCATCGTGCCGAAGGCGGACGTGTTTATTGGGCGCCATTGTGTAGCTACTTTTAAGCCTCTCTGCAGCGTTAATGTGAACGCAGGCGGAGTCCCAATACGAGTTCGCCGTTGGCTGGCAGATTAATTAAGCACAGACTTAAAACTCGGCATGTAACCGCGTTGGTACAGCGCTGCCTGGAAAACAGCATGTGCGTTATTCCAGTCGGGGACACCGCGCTTGGCAAAACTTCTCCACCACGCTAATGATATCCCCCCACCCCCACACATCGCCCCCCACCCCCACCCACCCTCTGTACGCAGACGGGCTGCGCTTGTGATCCCGCCAAACTCGCAACATCATCTGGCGCGCCCGCACCGCACCACTGAGCGCGCTTTCCAAATTTGCCAGCACGCTCTCCGTCTGTACCGCCTAGTACCCCCACCCCACCATCCCTGCTACTGCTGCTGCGATCACATCTGTCACTCCGGGGATATTTACGTTATCGCCGGATGTCGGGGCATTAGCCCGAGAGTTAACAACATCGGCACGCGGCCTCAGAAACTAATATCGCCGCTGCTGAGCCAGTGCTGTAGCTTACAAACACGCCTCTCCGGCCCGGGAGACAACAAATTTACGAGTAAATCGATTCAGCCAGCCCCAATGACTTCGCTTGCAATCTAATTTTTCAACGAACGTTGAAATGAAGTAACGGCGTCTAAACAAACACCGTCGACACTTAAAGATAATTCAGTCTATGAGAAACTGAGACCTTGATCAATGACAAGTGAGCGGTGGTGGACACCACAAACATCTATATCTACACCTGCATGATCACTCTGCAATTTACAATTAAATGCCCGAACTACCTTCAAGCTATTTATCTACCGTTCCACTCTCGAACAACGCGTGGCAATAACACAAATCTTTCTGTGCGAGCTTTGATATCTCATACTCTATTGTGACAATCATGTATCCCAATGTAGGTGAGAGTCATAAAAAATATTTTCACAATCTGTGGAGAAGTTCGGTGATTGAAGTTTCATGAAAAGGTCCTGCCCCAACGAAAATGATTTCCACATCAGTTTACGTATCATTCCCGTGGCGCTCCCTCCCCAATTTCACGATAGCATAAAACGAGCGTTCCTTCACTGAAAGTTTTCAAAGTCTTCCACCAATGCCATCTGATGCGGATAACAAACTGCACTGCAATATTACGGAAGAGGGCGGACGTGCGTATTATAAGCAGTCCTTTTAGAACACCTGTTAGATTTTCTAAGTGTTGTGCCAGTGAATAGTAATTTTTGGTTTGCTTTCTCCGCAACATGTACTGTATGATCGTACCAATTTAAGTTATTTGTGACTATAATCCCTGCCGGCCTGTGTGGCCGAGGTGTTCTAGGCGCTTCAGTCTGGAGCCGCGCGACCGTTACGGTCGCCGGTTCTAATCCTGTCTCGGGCACGGATGCGTGTAATGTCCTTAGGTTAGTTATATTTAAGTAGTTTTAAGTTCTAGGGTGCTGATGACCTCCGATGTTAAGTCCCACAGTGTTCAGAGCCATTTGCACCATTTTGAACTATAATCGCTCACTGTCTAGTTGATTGTTCAAATGGCTCGGAGCACTATGGGACTTAACTTCTGAGGTCATCAGTCCCCTGGAACTTAGAACTACTTAAACCTAACTAACCTAAGGACATCACACACATCCATGCCTGAGGCAGGATTCGAACCTGCGACCGTAGCGGTCACGCGGTTCCAGACAGAAGCGCCTAGAATCGCACGGACACACCGGCCGGCACTGTTTAGTTGAGGTTAAAATCTTTAGATTTGTTTGATTTATCTTGTAACTGAAAGTTAGTGGATTCTGATCAGTGCTCATGCGAATGAGATAACACTTTTTGTTATTTAGAGCCGATTTCCAGTTTTTTCAACATACAGACATCTTGCTTATATCATTTTACAATTCGTTTTGATCATTCGATGACTGTGAATGGCGGTAAATGACAGTATCATCCGCAAACAATGTACGATTGGTGCCCATATTGGCAGCTAAATCGTTTATGTAGAGCAGGAACAACAGAGGGCCTGTAAAACATCCATGGGCAACGCCAGATATTACATCTGTATTACTCGATGACTTTCCATCAATTATTACGAACTTTGACTTTCTGATACGAAATCATAATTCTTGTCACACAACTGAGACGATGCAACACAGGCACGCATTTTATTTTGAAGTCCCTTGTGAGGAACAGTGTCAAAAGCGTTGTGGAAATGTAAAAAAGTGTAATCAATTTCTTGTCTCCTTTCAATAGCACTCATTACTGTATGACAGTGAAGAGCTATTTGTCTTACGCAAGAACGATATTTTCTGAATCCGTGATGCCTATTTGTCAATAAATCATTCTCTTCGAGGTGGTTCATAGTGTTCGAGTACAGTACGTGTTCCAAAACCCTACTGCAAATCGACGTTAGTGATATTGGTTTGTAATTCAGCGAATTACTCCAATTTCTATATCTCGGTATTGGCTTGACCTCTACATCTGTATCACCCAAACTACTGTGGAGTGCATGCCAGGGAGTACGTCCCAATGTACCAGTTATTGCGATTTCTTTCCGTTCCAATCAGATATGGAGTGTGGAAAGCTGTGTTTTGAACAGCTTTGTGCGTCCTGTATTAATCGTGTGTGTCCTCACAGCCGCTACGCAGCAATACATAGGGGCCTATAGAACATCCATCATTTAAAGTCGGTTCTTGAAACCTTGTACGTGGGCTTCCTCGGGGTAGTTTGCTTCTATCTTCAGGTGTCTGCCAGTTCAGTTTTTTCAGCGTCTTTGTGACACTCCCACTGATAAAAAACAACCTGTAATCATTCGTGCTGCTCCTTTCTGTATGAAGTCGAAATACATGTTAGTCCTACTTGGAACTGGTCCCATACACTGGAACAATATTCCAGGGTCGGATGCATCAATGATCTGTGAGCAATGAAATGGAATTAACTAAATGGATGAACCATTACTCTCAAATAACTTCCCTGTACCTCTCTATTATACTTTGATGCATGATTTAACGAGATTTTTGTATTAACATATTGATTGTGTTAAAGATATTTTTTCGGTTTCTCTATTCGGGAATTTGAGCCATTCCAGTGAAGAATTGCTGTTTGTAAATGTTTCGCTAGAAAACACTCAAAAACAACAATGTAAGTTTCACAATACAGCGACACTTACTTTCAGCTGCTAACAAATTACTTGTCGATTAAAGTATTACAGGAATTTTCCATCGCCAGTACTTGGAACGGAATTCAGCAGTTCTCGTAACGTATACCATAGATACGACTGCCAAAACATGTGTTTCGAAACGTTATTGAAGGGGTCAACATACTGGCACGACTACGGTACTTGAGAGTGCGACACTCGTAACTTGTTTGCAACAGTGGAAACCTCGAGTTACGAGTTATCACACACACACACACACACACACACACACACACACACAATAAAAATACCTGCTATTTCATTTGTTTTAAAAAATTAAGAAAATAGAAACACAACTCATGATGAAATCTTTAGATCACTAAGGAAGATACATTTGCCTCGCTTAAAACTGGACTTAAAGAAAATCGAACCAGCCAAAATGCAAAGATACGAAATAAAATTCCGCTCCGTAAGTCGATTCATAGGTATTGTGTAATACACAATAAATTACAAGGAAAGGCATGTTCAAAGCGCATACATGAAGGAAGGATGTAAGATAACAGATGAGAACAGAAAAAACTGCACAGGAAGACAGTATGAATACCTGAAGACAGTGGACCGATAAAGACTACCAATAAAGTAAAGAAGAGGAGAACTCCTGCTTCTAGCCCTGAGAAAATGTGGGAGCCACAAATGTTATTGAATATCCTCTCTTTTATCCCGGCTTCTGGCGACATTGACGCGACCTGCGACAAATTGCTCTTCTGTGCCAACCTCTTCATCTCAGAGTAGCACTTCCAAGTCCCGCCCTTAATTATTTGCTGGACATACTCCAATATCTGTTTTCTCTATCTTCGTATACAGTTTTTACCTTCTACAGCTTCGACTGGTACCATGGAAGTTATTCCCTGATAATTTGACAATTGTCGTATCATACTATTCATTCTTCTTGTCAGTTTGATAGTCTTATCCATGTATTCCTTTCCTCTCCGATTCTATGCAGAACCTCATTTCTTACCAGACCACATTATTTGCATTATTTCTTCCTCAAATTAATACCTATGATTGATACTGATACTAGCAGACTTCTCTTGGAGAGTAATGTCCTTTTTGCGAGTGCCATTCTGGTTTTGATGTCCTCGCTGCTCCGCTCATCATGGGTTATTTTGCTGCCTAGGTATGAGATTTTTTTCACTTCTTCTACTTCGTGATTACCAATTCTGATGTTAAGTTTCCCATTCTCTGTTTTGCTACTTCTAGTTACTTTAGTCGTTCTTCGATTTACCCTCAGTCCATATTCTGTACTCATTAGACTGTTCATTCTATTCAGTAGATCCTGTAATTCTTATTAACTTTCCCAAGGATAACAAAAATATTAGCGAATCTTATCATAAATATCCTTTTACCTTGAATTTTAATCCGACGCTGAATTTTTCTTTATTTCCACCATTGTTTTTGTAATGTAAAGATTGAACTGTAGGGGTGAAAGACTACATCCATGTCTTTCAACCTTTTCAATCCGAACACTTCGTTCTTGGTGTTCCACTCTTATTATTCAATCCTGGCTCTCTCACATATTATACGTTACCCATTTCTCCATATAGCGTGCTCTTGTTTACCTCAGAATTTCGAATATAATGTGTCGACTAATCCTGTGAATGTGTTTTCATTTTTCTTTCGTCTTACTTCTATTATGTTAGAACTGCCTATCTGGTGGCTTTCCTTTTCCTAAAACCAAATTGATCGTCATCTAAAACATTCTGAATTTTGTTTTGTATTCTTCTGTATATAACTATCGTTAGCAACTTGGATGCATGAGCTGTTAAACTGAACGTGTTATAATTCTGGTACTTGTCAGCTCTTGCAGTCCTCGGAATTTTTCGGGTTATATATTTCGAAAATCGGATTGTATATGGCCAGATTCACACATTCTACACACCAACGTGAATAGCCGTTTTGTTGCCGCGTCCCCCAATGATTTTTGAAATTTTGATAACATGTTATCTATCCCTTCTTTCTTATTTGTGCGTAAGTCTTCCTAAGCTCTTGTAAATACTGATTGTAGTACTGGATCCCATATCTCTTGTATATCTAATTCTGTTTATTCTTCCGTCAAATCAGACTTGCCTTCCTACTCATAGAGGACTTCAATGCACCCTTTCCAACCATCCTATCTCTCTTCTGTATTTAACAGTGGAATACCCATTCTACTCTACCGTCCTTGATTTTAATTTCACCGAAGGTTATTTTGACTTGTATGCTGAGTCAGTCTTTTTTTTTATTTCTTAACATTTTAATTCAACCATTTCGTCTCAGCTTCCCTGGATTTTCTATTTGCTTCGTTCCTCAGCAACTAGCATTTCTATATTCCCGAATTTCCATAAATATTTTAGTACTTCCTTCTTTCATCGATCAGCTGAAATGCTTCTGTTACCTACGGTTTCTTCGCAGTTACCTTCTCTGTACCTATGTTTTCATTTCAAACTAATTTGATTGCTCTTCTTCGTGACATCCATTCTTCTTCATCTCAACTACCTACTCAGCTATTCCTTACCGCCTTACCTAAAGCCTTAGAGAACTTCAAGCGTATCTCTTTTCTCCTTAGTATTTCCATATCTCACTACTTTGCGCATTGATTTTTCCTGGCTAGTCTCTTTAAACTTAAGGGTACCTTTCATCACTACTAAATTGTAATGTGAATCTATATCTTCCTCTGGGTACGCCTTACAATCCAGTATCTGATTCCGGAATCACTGCCTGACCATGATGTGATAGAACTGAAATCTTTTCGTATGTCGCGGTCTTTCCACTTTATACCTCCTTCTCTAGTGACGCTTGAACAGAGTATTTGCCATTACTAGCTAACATTTTTTGCAGAACTATATTAGTCGTTTTCCTTTCTGAGTCCTAATACGAAGCCCATATTCTCCTGTAACACCTTTTCGTATTCTCTTCCCTACAACAGCATTCCACTCCCTCATAACTATTAGGTCCCTTTACATGCTGAATTACCCGTGCAGGATTCTCATATACATTCACTATCTCTTCACTGTAAATTTGCGAAGTCAGCATGTATACCTGAACTATAGATTCGGTGTTGATTTGCTGCCGATCCTGATGAGAACAGCCGTATCACCGAACGTTCACACTAACACACTCTTTGCCATACCGTCCTATTCGTAACGAATTCTACTCCTGTTATGCCACTGTCTGCTGCTGTTGATATTGCCTTGTACTCATGTGACCAGAAATTCTTGTCTTCTTTCCATTTCACTTCACTGACCAGTGCTATATCTAGACTGAGCCTTAGAATTTCCCCTTTCAGATTTTCTAATTTATCTACCACGTTCAAACTCCTGACATTTCTTGCTTCGACTCGTAGAACTTTATTCTTTCATGGTTATTCAATCATTCCCTCATGGTCACCTCCCCTTTGGTACTCTCCTTCCGGAGATCCGGATGCGGAAATGTGCCAGAATCTTTTGCTAATGGGAATATCATCTTTACACTTTTCAATTACAGGTCACATGTCCTGTGGATACACGTTATGTGTCTTTAATGCAGTGGTTTCCACTGCCTTCTTCATCCTCATGCCGTTGATCATTGCTGATTATTCCCCATTCAGGGGCAGTTTCTGACCTCGAAGCAAGAGATTGCCCTGAATCTTTGTCCGTTCCTCCCTTCTCTTCAACAAGACCGTTGACAGAGTGACGACCAGTTCTTATGCCTGAAGTGCTGAGAATTTTTAATCAAAAATCTGAGTGGTGACTGGGTTCGAACCTGGAACCGAGGACGTTTTCAGAACTAATCAAAGACGTAACCCCTAGACTACGAGGTTTACGCGACATAATTCATTTTTTAAATAATTATAAAATTTCTAATTTAAGCCTATATCCAAAATTTCATCTACTGAGCAGGAGAAGTTGTCATACAGAGTTTCTTTAAGTTGACGTACTTATTTTTTGAGTATCGTAGTGCGTCGTAATGAAAGAATCTGTACTGCAGAAACCACCGTTTTGGCCATGGTTACAGTTGCCTTCTTCTCGGCACTCTATCTGTGGTCGACACATTGGTTTATCCAGTACTTTTCTTTTTACATTATGACACGGTACGATATTGAGAAAGCTTTTATGTCAACTGATTCTTGCCGGGGAATCCTACGCAAATCTTTTAATTTGTTTTCAAATACTGTTCGGCCGTCTGTCAGACTTATCATGCTATCTGATAAGTGACAGTGTAATTCACCTCTTTCTGTGCAAAAGTTAGGTTTATTCAAGATCAGCCTATCTCCTAGTGTTTTAGCTACGCACATTGCTAAAGCTTTTGAACTAGGAAGGTATATTAATAACAAATTTAATAAGTGAGTATATATATTGTGAATAAAACTAGTTCCTAAAACAAATGTCTGTAAGGTGATCTTAGGTGTGAGCCAGCTATTATTCTGATTACACGCTCTTTGCAATGAATACTTTTTCCCCTAAACGATGATTTGCCCCAAAATGTGATACTAAAGCAGTGAATGAAAACAGACTTAGTAACCTAATTCACGGACATGTTTACCGCTAAAATTTGTAATAACCCTAATATGGTAAGTAGCTGAACTGAAACGTTTCAGCAGATTATCAATGTGTTTCTTCCAATTCAGTCTCTCATCAATGCATATACCAAACAATTCTGAATATTCTGACTTCCCTACAGACTTAAGATCAAACAGTATATTTATTGAGGGCTTTATACCATTTACTGTACATAACTCACATTCGGTGTTTTGTCAAAATTAAATGAGAGTCCATTTGCGGAGAAACAATTTCCTGAAAGGCAATGTTTGTAATTTAAGTAGCTAATTCTTGTTTCTTGGGTGTCATTACTAGTGTCATCAGCAAAAATAAGTAGCTTAGCAACTGCGTGAATACAGAGTAGGAAGTCGTTAATATGTATTAAGAACAATAAGGGGCCAAAGACTGAAACCTGTTGGTTCCTGTTTTCATACCTCCCTAGTTTTGGGAACCGCCTGATTTTTGCGCTTTATCTTAACGGTATATTGCAACCCTCTGCACTCTACCACTTAAATGTGAACCAAACCATTTGTGTACTCTCTCTCTTACCCAATACCTTACGTAGAAGAATTCAACCATTTACACAATCAGAAGCCTACTAGAAATCACAAAAAATACCAATGAATGATGTTTGACTGTTCAGAGCATTTCATATTTGATCAGTGAAAGCATAGATGGCCTTTTGTGCTGAAAAGTCTTTCTCGAAAACGAACTGACATAGTTTTCAGAAGTGAGATTCGGTGGTGGCTGTTGGCGTCAAACCTTTCGCCCTTTATATGAAGTGATTTAATGCAGCATATTTCAATGTGTCAGGAAAAATGTCCTTTTTCAGTGAGCTATTACATCCGAATATTGGCCTCAGAATCCTAATTATCTGTTGGGAACACGCATTTAGTAGTCAACTGGAAAATCTATCAATTCCATGCGAGCTTTTACTTTTGTGTGAGTTTATTATTTTCATAATTTCAAAAAAGAAGGCCAGTAGCATTTGAATTTTATAAAATTGCTTAGTTATTGACTCTAATGAACTTGCGAGTCCTGTTTTCCCCACGACATTTAAACAATTACTAGTAAAACTTTTTCTAATGAAATTCTGTGTCCTGTTTTCTCCACAATATGTAGACAATTATTATCTAAAAAATTTAGAACTTCCGACTTCCTGTTAATAAAATTTTCATTCATTTAATTGGTACTACAGTATTTCTGTACTCTTCATTGCCCTGTTACCCTTTCAACAATATTTCAGATCGTTTTAATTTTAATATCAGTGTTGCTAATATCAGGCGTAATACACACACATCTTGACTTTTTAGTAACATTCCTTAATCTAGTACAGTTGTTTTTACAATATTTAAGTGTTTATTGGTCATTGCTCTTTCTTCCTATTACGTACATTTCGCTTTTATGGTACAAGAGTTTTTCATCTATTTAGTAAGCCATTGTTTTTTACCTGGTTTCTTTCAGTTGTATTTCACTGTTTACTTAGGAAAACTGTTTCTAAATAAACTCACAAACGTATCATGAAACAATTTATATTTTAAATTAACAACAGGTTTGGAAAACTGTTTATAAATATACTCACAAACGTATCATCAAATAATGTATATTTTAAATTAACATCGGTTTCACGGTGCAGCTCATCCTTGTCTAACTGCTGCAAGATTTCTTTGAAATTTGTATTTGTTAAATTGTTCATGGAACGGACAGTGTTGGAGGACTTTATTGCATCGCTGTATAGAGCTATGTCGGGTACTGTGGCTAACTGTGCATCATGATCAGAAAGACCATTAGTAATAGGATAAATGTTTGTTTGGTTAAGTTTATCCTGGCCAATCAAAATATTATGTATTAATGTTTTGCTTTCCTGTACTAGCCAAGTAGAAAAACGAATAACTGACGACAAATTTAAGGAATTGAGTAATACTTCTAGGTCATTCTTCCTATCAGACTCTTCTATAAAACTTACTTTGAAATCTCCACAAACAATAATTTGGTTCCCTCTTTCTGACGGATAGCACAACGCATCAAAATTTTTAACAATAGCTGAAAATTTCGCAATGGTGTCCTACATACTGTTGCAATTATATATAAAAAAAACATTATTTGACATAAGCTTAAAGGTACGTAGTTCTCTGTGTTTCTCGGCAAAAAGGTTTTAGTATTTAAATTTTTCATCATACGGTACTTTTTACATGTAGAGCAACTCCTCCTTTCTCCATATTGTCTCTACGTATAAGTGCTGAAGGCCTATTCAACTAACATTTACATTTTCCATGTGTTTGATATGTCTGGGATGAAGCATCTGTCACGCGAAGGACGTTAAGGGAGGTCGATAAACTTTAGATACAGATACAACTGAAAATTCCAATTACTGTGATATGGGTATAATGTGGTTTTTAATTTTCATCATCTTTAGCATTATCTTACGCGTAAGCGAAACGTCCCTCACAACTGATAATATGGCTGCCAGCTTTCAACTGGGAGAGCAAATAGCTGCAGGCGAATACACTAGCCGTCTATACACGTGCGACAACACTGAGGCGTTGCCTTAGAGACGTGTCAAAAAATAATGTTTCGCGATGCTTTGCGGTAGAAGCTCGAAGGAAGCTACGCTGAGCCCACTGCAACTGTCAGGGAACTTTTCTTGCCTGCGAAACATATTGGATTTGAAGAAACACGGCAGCGGTGACCGACCCCAGCCGAATCTGGGCATCAGAATAATTCAGAGTTGAAAACTAAAAAATTTTGCCAAGCTAAGACTTCAACTCAGATCCTCCGCGTAATGCGAGTATTTACCTTAAATGCCTGGGCCATTAGGATAAACTTCCGATCCGACGCATATTCTCAACTTATCACTCGCTAGTAGCCGGAAATCCTGGCTCGAGACACGAGCCGGTCGGAGTGGCCGAGACGTTTTAGGCGCTGAAGTCTGGAACCGCACGACCGCTACGGTCACAGTTTCGAATCCTGCCTCGGGCATGTATGTGTGATGTCCTTAGGTTAGTTAGGCTTAAGTAGTTCTAAGTTCTAGGGGACAGATTACTTGAGAAGTTAAGTCCCATAGTGCTCAGAGCAATTTGAACCGTTTTTCGAGTCCCGATCCGGCACAGATTCTCAGCTTTCACCATCGAATCGAGACCCGATTTCGATTAGAGTGTGTGTCTCCTTTGAAATTAGAAAGTTCAGTACCTGAACGTCCCCTCGACAAAGAAGTAATTAGAAGCGGAGCACGAATACGGATTAGGAAAGGATAGGGATAGAATACGGCCGCGCCCTTTTCAAAAGAACGAACTCGGAATTAGCCTTAAGCGATTTACGAAAATTTCGAGGATGGCCCGACGGGGATTTGAACCGTCGTCTTCCCGAAAGCTAGACATTTTTCTAACCACTGGGCCAGCATTCTCATTCTTACAAGTTCGTGTGAACAATACTGACCTGTTACGATCCTAGGATAGGAAAATTCCTTCAAAATGAAGACCAAGTAAATATTCCAGAATTCGAATCAAAATAGCTGCCAGCATGAGTAACGTAGAAGTAAATTTCCTCGGAGTAGTGAAGCAACTTAAATCGCTTAATAAAAGCATGTCTTCAGGTCGACGCTGTAAGTTAGGTTCCTTTCAGAGTAATCTGATGCATTAGGTCAGTACAGAGTATACGACAGTTCGCTCGACGAAAAATCCGTACCCAAAGACTGGAAATATATACAGTTCACACCAATATTCAAGAATGGGAGTAGGAGTAATCCACTTAATTACAGGCCAATATCATTAACGTCAATATGCAGCTGGATTCTGGAACATGTATTGTGTTCGAACATTATGAATTACGTCGAAGGAAACGGTCTATTGACACACAGTCAACATGGTTTTAGAAAACATCGTTCTTGTGAAACACAACTATCTCTTTATTCGAAGGAAGTGTTGAGTGCTATTGGCCAGAGATTTCGGTTCAGTTCCGTATTTCTGGATACCCAAAGCCTTTTGGCACAATACCACACAAGCGGCTTGTAGTGAAATTACGTGCTTGTGGTATATAGTCTCAGTCCTGTGACTGGATTTGTGATTTTCTGATGGAGAGGTCACAGTTCTTAGGAACCGACGGAAAGTCACTGAGTCAAACAGAAGTGATTTCTGGCGTACCCCAAGGTAGTGTTATAGGCCCTTTGCTGTTTCTTATGTATATGAACGATTTGGGAGACAACCTGAGCAGCAGTCGTAGGTTGTTTTGCAGATGACGCTGTCGTTATCAACTAATAAAGTCACCAGAAGATCAAAACAAATTGCAAAACGATTTAGAAAAGGTATCTGAATGGTGCGAAAATTGGCAGTTGGCCCTAAATAACGAAATGTGTGACGTCATCCACATGTGTGCTAAAAGGAATTCGTTAAACTTCGGTTACACGACAAAACAGTCAAATCTAAAGGCCGTAAATTCAACTAAATAGCTGGGAATTACAATTACGCACAACTTAAATTGGAAGGAATATATCGAATGTGTTGTGGGGAAGACTGCGTTATATTGGCAGGACACTTAGAAAATGTAACAGATCTGCTAAGGAGGCTGTCTACACTACCCTTGTCCTACCTCTTTCAGAATACTGCTGCGAGGTGTGGGATCCATACCAGATAGGACTGACGGAGTGCCTCGAAAAAGTTCAAAGAAGGGCAGCACGTTTTGTATTAACGCGAAATATGGGAGAGGGTCTCATTGCATTGATACAGGATTTGGGCTGGACATCATTAAATGAAAGGTGTATTTCGTTGAGACGGAATCTTCTCTCGAAATTCTAATCAGCAACTTTCTCCTCTGAAAGCAAGAATATTTTGTTGATACCGACCTGCATGGGGAGAAACGACCACCACGATAAAATAAGAGCAATCAGACCTTGTACGGAAAGATATAGGTGTTCGTTGTTTCCGCGCGCTATACGAGATTGTGAAGATGGTTCGATGAATCCTCTGCCAGACACTTAAATGTGATCTGCATGTAGATGCAGATGTAGATGTAGATCCACACACTGGAACGACGATCTTAATAGATTGTAGCACTATGGTATTTTGTCCAGTTTCCGTTATAGATGCATTTCGCTTTGGCAGATGACTTACGACGTGAATAACATGCATTAATTAAACGCAGGGAAAAACATAACATCGTAAAAAATGTTATAATCTTACGTTAAAAATTTGTTGTTGTTGTTGTTGTCTTCAGTCCTGAGACTGGTTTGATGCAGCTCTCCATGCTACTCTATCCTGTGCAAGCTGATTCATCTCCCAGTACCTACTGCAACCTACATCCTTCTGAATCTGCTTAGTGTACTCATCTCTCGGTCTCCCTCTACGATTTTTACCCTCCACGCTGCCCTCCAATGCTAAATTTGTGATCCCTTGATGCCTCAAAACATGTCCTACCAACCGATCCCTTCTTCTAGTCAAGTTGTGCCACAAACTTCTCTTCTCCCCAATCCAATACCTCCTCATTAGTTACGTGATCTATCCACCTTATCTTCAGTATTCTTCTGTAGCACCACATTTCGAAAGCTTCTATTCTCTTCTTGTCCAAACTAGTTATCGTCCATGTTTCACTTCCATACATGGCCACACTCCAAACAAATACTTTCAGAAACGACTTCCTGATCCATAAATCTATATTCGATGTTAACAAATTTCTCTTCTTCAGAAACGCTTTCCTTGCCATTGCCAGTCTACATTTTATATCCTCTCTACTTCGACCATCATCAGTTATTTTACTTCCTAAATAGCAAAACTCCTTTACTACTTTAAGTGTCTCATTTCCTAATCTAATTCCCTCAGCATCACCCGATTTAATTTGACTACATTCCATTATCCTCGTTTTGCTTTTGTTAATGTTCATCTTATATCCTCCTTTCAAGACACTGTCCATTCCGTTCAACTGCTCTTCCAAGTCCTTTGCCGTCTCTGACAGAATTACAATGTCATTGACGAACCTCAAAGTTTTTACTTCGTCTCCATGAATTTTAATACCTATCCCGAATTTTTCTTTTGTTTCCTTTACTGCTTGCTCAATATACAGATTGAATAACATCGGGGAGAGGCTACAACCCTGTCTCACTCCTTTCCCAACCACTGCTTCCCTTTCATGCCCCTCGACTCTTATGACTGCCATCTGGTTTCAGTACAAATTATAAATAGCCTTTCGCTCCCTGTATTTTACCCCTGCCACCTTTAGAATTTGAAAAAGAGTATTCCAGTCAACATTGTCAAAAGCTTTCTCTAAGTCTACAAATGCTAGAAACGTAGGTTTGCCCTTCCTTAATCTTTCTTCTAAGATAAGTCGTAAGCTCAGTATTGCCTCACGTGTTCCAACATTTCGACGGAATCCAAACTGATCCTCCCCGAGGTCTGCATTTACCAGTTTTTCCATTCGTCTGTAAAGAATTCGCGTTAGTATTTTGCAGCTGTGGCTTATTAAACTGATAGTTCGGTAATTTTCACATCTGTCAGCACCTGCTTTCTTTGGGATTGGAATTATTATATTCTTCTTGAAGTCTGAGGGTATTTCGCCTGTCTCATACATCTTGCTCACCAGCTGGTAGAGTTTTGTCAGGGCTGGTTGTCCCAAGGCCGTCAGTAGTTCTAATGGAATGTTGTCTACTCCGGGGGCCTTGTTTCGACTCAGGTCTTTCAGTGCTCTGTCAAACTCTTCACGCAGTATCGTATCTCCCATTTCGTCTTCATCTACATCCTCTTCCATTTCTATAATATTGTCCTCAAGTACATCGCCCTTGTATAAACCTTCTATATACTCCTTCCACCTTTCTGCCTTCCCTTCTTTGCTTAGAACTGGGCTGCCATCTGAGCTCTTGATATTCATACACTTGGTTCTCTTCTCTCCAAAGGTCTCTTTAATTTTCCTGTAGGCAGTATCTATCTTACCCCTAGTGAGATAAGCTTCTACATCCTTACATTTGTCCTCTAGCCATCCCTGTTTAGCCATTTTGCACTTCCTGTCGATCTCATTTTTGAGACGTTTGTATTCCTTTTTGCCTGCTTCATTTACTGCATTTTTATATTTTCTCCTTTCATCAATTAAATTCAATATTTCTTCTGTTACCCAAGGATTTCTAGCTGCCCTCGTCTTAGTACCTACTTTATCCTCTGCTGCCTTCACTACTACATCCCTGAGAGCTACCCATTCTTCTTCTACTGTATTTCTTTCCCCTATTCCTGTCAATTGTTCCCTTATGCTCTCCCTGAAACTCTGTACAACCTCTGGTTCTTTCAGTTTATCCAGGTCCCATCTCCTTAATTTCCCACATTTTTGCAGTTTCTTCAGTTTTAATCTACAGGTCATAACCAATAGATTGTGGTCAGAGTCCACAGCTGCACCTGGAAATGTCTTACAACTTAAAACCTGGTTCCTAAATCTCTGTCTTACCATTATATAATCTATCTGATACCTTTTAGTATCTCCAGGGTTCTTCCACGTATACAACCTTCTTTAATGATTCTTAAACCAAGTGTTAGCTATGATTAAGTTGTACTCTGTGCAAAATTCTACTAGGCGGCTTCCTCTTTCATTTCTTAGCCCCAATCCATATTCACCTACTATGTTTCCTTCTCTCCCTTTTCCTACACTCGAATTCCAGTCACCCATTACTATTAAATTTTCGTCTCCCTTCACTACCTGAGTAATTTCTCTTATCTCATAATATATCTCTTCAATTTCTTCATCATCTGCAGAGCTAGTTGGCATATAAACTTGTACTACTGTAGTAGGTGTGGGCTTCGTATCTATCTTGGCCACAATAATGCGTTCACTATGCTGTTTGTAGTAGCTTACCCGCATTCCTATTTTCCTATTCATTATTAAACCTACTCCTGCATTACCCCTATTTGATTTTGTGTTTATAACCCTGTAGTCACCCGACCAGAAGTCTTTTTCCTCCTGCCACCGAACTTCACTAATTCCCACTATATCTAACTTTAACCTATCCATTTCCCTTTTTAAATTTTCTAACCTACCTGCCCGATTAAGGGATCTGACATTCCACGCTCCGATCCGTAGAACGCCAGTTTTCTTTCTCCTGATAACGACATCCTCCTGAGTAGTCCCCGCCCGGAGATCCGAATGGGGGACTATTTTACCTCCGGAATATTTTACCCAAGAGGATGCCATCATCATTTAATCATACAGTAAAGCTGCATGTCCTCGGGAAAAAGTACGGCTGTAGTTTCCCCTTGCTTTCAGCCGTTCGCAGTACCAGCACAGCAAGGCCGTTTTGGTTAATGTTGCAAGGCCAGATCAGTCAATCATCCAGACTGTTGCCCCTGCAACTACTGAAAAGGCTGCTGCCCCTCTTCAGGAACCACACGTTTGTCTGGCCTCTCAACAGATACCCCTCCGTTGTGGTTGCACCTACGGTACGGCCATCTGTATCGCTGAGGCACGCAAGCCTCCCCACCAACGGCAAGGTCCATGGTTCATGGGGGGGGGGGGGTTAAAAATTTAGTGCAATTAATCAAGTAGAATTGTTAAACACTGTCAGTTTGTCCCGAGACCAGCCTAACTAGCGACATGTAAATGCCCGCAAAATATTCATCCCGTATCTGAAAATGAGAGAACTTAGCTACTTACGACGACCCTAACGAAACATTGAATCCTCTACACCCCAACCCCTCCCACAGGCAATGGAAATGAGCGTTTGGCGTCATTGGCCGGAAGGCCCCTTACGGGGCAGGTCTGGCCGCCTTTGTACAGGTCTTATTACATTAGGCGCCACATTGGGCGACCTGCGATCCGGATGGTGATGATGATGAAGACAACACAACACCCATACCCTGAGCGGAGAAAATTCCCCGACCCAGTCGGGAATCGAACCCGGGCCGCTTAGGACGGCAGTCTGTCATACTGACCATTCAGCTATCGGGGAGTACACAAGCCTATGAAAAGAAGTTAACCATTAAATAAATTTTCGCTGTTCATCCACCAGGCGTGACATTTTTTTTATTACTTATTTAGTACCCAATCTATTTGCAAAGCAGTTTGTACGCAGCACTCGTATAAATCACTGAATGTTCCTGCTGGAATATATCATTGTAAGACACATAGGTCAGGAGGTATGATGTCGTAAATATTAAAATGTATGCCAGGGTAGCTTTATTAAAAAAGAAAAATCAGCGCAAATTACTCCGCTTATAATCGTCCAGTGTTTCATAATGGGAGCACGTACGGCTACTAACCAACTTTAAGCGCAATTTCAAACCTATCCTAATATTATTCTCGACCACCCGCTTAAATCAATTATTTAATTTATTAAATCATTTGCAATCATAATTTTAAGGCTATTTTATGCATGGGGGTTCGATTCTTTAAAGAACCTGGATTCACTGGTTTAATAGTGGTATTTTACGACATGCGCAGAATTTAATCTGGGTCCCACAAACACATTGTATGTGCAGGACACAAATATTATGTCAGATCTGAAAAAAACTTCCAGACGATGACAGAAAGACCGTTCAAACAGTGGATGTAAAGAACGTCTGCCTGCTGCAGGACGTCTTGGTTTTTAGCGTATTACCGACCAGTTGCAGAACTGCAAAAGTGACACACATTATGAGGGGCATCATTCGCTTTGTGGCTGTGTAATGCTTAAAATTTTTACCAACGGAAAACGAATCAAGTCTTCATTGGATCTCTAGGAAGTACGACGGGAGAGTTGAAATTTCCCCCCGTAGTCTGACACAAAGACTACAATCGAAACAAAAGCGCACGGATTAAATTTTTATTCCCCAGCGGTTGGAGCAATGAAAAGATACTTTATAACAGATTCAAAACCCTTTCAGCTTCTGCGGACAGCCCTCTTCTGTCTAAAGCATCTCTTAACGCCCCACGGACAAACTGAAGCTGCAGTCTTTCAAATCTGTCAGCGAATATCCAGGTGGTCATTGTTGGGTATATAGTATTACTCTCTCAGGAACAGTTACTGAATTGTTGGTGGGCAAATCGTAGAATGACGGATCGCTGTATGAGACTATTCCCATACGTCAATCTCTAAGAACGCTACTCTCTTTTCGTATGCATTTCAAACTGTTGTTGAAAAATAAAAGCGGAATTCATGGAATTGTAAGCAACTTGGTAGCTGAATCAATCGTTTCTTTGAAAATAAGATATTTTTAGATCCGTGTCGTGTTGCCTCGATTTTTGATAACAATATTCAGAATTCAGTTACATTAATGACGATCAGAAATGCCTATAAAGTCTCCCTCTCAACCTACGCTAATCTGAAGGCGCAAAATCATAGCACTACAGAAGAGTGAGAGTCATTTTGGCTTTACGCAAGAGATATACACTTGGTGTTTCGTGGCAGCCTGAGTAAGGCTGATCCAGTCCTTCCTTTTTCAGACTCTCGCTCAAGCAGCTGAAAGAAGTATGCAGCCGATCCTAAAGGACATCACTGTTGAACCAATTAAAAATGTTATGCAACTTCAAATTGAGACCTACTTCCTCATAGTAAGATGTAATGCTTGTGCCTTATCATTTCAGTATTAATCTTTTAAACGCTGAAAAACAGAAGCGAGACGTCGCAACGTTGGTAACATTGACAATAGCAACACCGTTAAGTTCACACGCTGACAGAATAACAGTAAAAGATGCATCATACATAAGAATTTTACGATAATATACGAATTTGAAACGTATTTTACGAGTATTTTTGTATAGTTCTTAAGCCAATTAATTGTGTAGGTGCAAGAAAATTCAGGTGTATATTTAAGCACTTTTAATGTCCCGAAAACCATTTGCTTTACTGCATTGTTCTTTCCCTAACAAACTTTTGTGTTACTCACAAAATTGTAGTGCTGCAAGCTGTATGGCTATTCTCACGAAGCTGGAGTTCTAATCTGAGGATGTGGATTAGGAATCTATCCCAGTTGACGTAACGTGTGTTAGTGTCTGAACAACGATTTGAAATGTCACATGGTAATTATTGATAAAACAGAACACTGAACCATGCATTTGCTTGGAACTTTAGGTAGTAAGCTATTTTTGTCATCACACGCTAAGGCCATTGTGCGACAAGAGTGGCTCAGTGTCATAATATTTTTCGGTTTAGTGCAGGCATTGTCCTACTGTGGTAAGGATAACAGGTGCATCACAGTGAAAGGGTAAATTGGCGCTGCAAAAGGCAATATGTGCCAAAATTGATGTTCACGGGATTTTAGTATCCTTGTGGGCTAAGCGTCTAAATTGTGCACAGATTCTCTATGAAATTCTAGCAGTATATGGACCAAACGCAGAGCTATAGGTCGCCCAATAATTTGACCAAGGTTGCAGAGACGCCGGTGATGCTGATCGGAAAAAAGGCCATTGGCATAGAGCACAAATGACGACGTGTAGGCAATTGAAGAAGTGTTTCACGGCAAACACATATTAACTGTCGTGGACATTGCGGATTCGGTGTCAACAGACGAAATTCACTCATATGTAAGAGGGGCGTTCAGTACGTAGTGCAACGCATTTTCTCGACTAATTGCAGTAGAAAACATGCGGACTTTAGTATGAAACATCGTGGATTATTCCTGTTTCAATTAATATAGTTTCATGATGCTCCGATTGGTGGCGACGCCGTGCGTACACCAAGTAGAGAGCTATCTTCGGGTTTCTTTTGGCGGAAAACCAGAGCATCGAAGATATTCACAGGCGCTTGCCGCATGTATACGGAGACCACCAGGTGCTGAATAAAAGCACAGTGTTTCAATGGGCGAGGCGTCTGTCACCAAGGTCTTGCAAAGACGTCCGAGCAACTGCGTGCAGGCCGGACGCACACACTTGTGACTCCTGCAAAGTTGGAAACTGCGGTCACTCATTCAAGGTGACGGGCTTATCATAATCAAACACCTTCCTTTCCTACCGAGCTCACACAAGTCTACGCACCAGAGAGGAACTCACTTCATTGGACTTTTGTCCCTCACCCACCCAACAGCCCAGATTTCCCACCTTCCGAATTCGGTCGGTTTGGCCCAATGAAGGATGCATTCCGAGGGAAGCATTACGTGCATAACAGGGAGGTTATTGATGCAGCAAGACATTGACTCCAACGAAAACCAGAGGAGTGGTACCATGTGGTCATATAGGCCTTCTCAGTAAGATACTGTAAGGCTGTACTACTGAACGAGGATTATGGTATATAATAGGTATTTGTAGATTAAAGAGTTGGAAAAAATGTAGTGTACTAGAGCCCTGAATAAAATCAAATTTATTTCAGAAAAAAAGAGTTGCATTACTTATTGAACGTATCTCGTAGTATCAAGACTTGTGCTCACATTGATTTAGGCGATCACCGTTATTAGTCATCGGCCCTCTCACTGGTTTGATCCAGCCCGCCACGAATTCTTGTCCTGTGCACCAATCTCTTCACAGAGTAAGGCTTGCAACATACATCCTCAATTGTTTGCTGCATGTATTCCAATCTCTGTCTTACCTACAGTTTTGTTAGCATAAAGCTATTCTCTGAAGTCTTAATATATATCCTATTATCCTGCCTATTTTCCTTGTGTGACATCCTCATATTGCTTTCCCCTCCAGTTCTGCTTGTAGCTTCTCATTCCTTATCAGTCGCCCTAATTTACAAAATTTGTCTATAGATGCTTCGATTCTCTTCCGGTTTTCGTACAGGCCTTGCATCACTAACATACAGTTCTGTTCTCCAAACGTACACAATCATGAACTTCCTCCTCAAATTAAGGCTTATGTTTAATACTAGTAGAATGCTCTTCGCCAGGAATGTCCTTTTTAACAGTGATAACCTGCTTTTGATGTCCTCTTTGCTCCGTCAGTCCTGGGTTATTTTGCTGCATGGGTAGTAAAATTCCTTAACTTCATCTATTTCGTGATCGTCAACCCTAATGTTCACTCTATCGTTGTCCGCATTTTTGCTACTTCTGAATACTTTCGCCTTTCTTCCATTTACTCTTACTCAATATTCTTTAGGACGTTCCCAGTTGACTGATCATTCCATTCAGCAAATCATGTAATTCTTCTTCACTTTCACTCAGGATAGCCGCGCAGGATTAGCCGAGCGGTCTATGGTGCTGCAGTCATAGATTGTGCGGCTGGCTCCCGGCGGAGGTTCGAGTCCTCCCTCGGGCATGGGTGTGTGTGTTTGTCCTTCGGATAATTTAGGTTACGTAGTGTGTAAGCTTAGGGACTGTTGACCTTAACAGTTAAGTCGCATAAGATTTCACACACAATTGAACATTTTTAAGCACTGAAGATAGCAACGTCATCAGCAAATAGTATCATCGATATCCTTTCACCTTGAATTTTAATTTCTCTCCTAGATGTTTCTTTCATTTCCATCATTGATTCTTCGATGTACAGATTGAAGAGTAGGGGAGAAAGACTACATCCGTGACGTACACACTCTTCAATCCGAGCGCTTCTTTCTTGGTGTTCCACTCTTATTAATCCCTCTGGGCTCTTGAATAAATTGTATATTACACGTCTCCCCCTATAGCTTACGCCTGTTTTTCTAGGAATTTCGGAAATCTTTCTCCATTTCACATATTCGAATGCGTTTTCTAGGTCGACAAATCCTATGAAAGTGGCTTGATTTTTCTTTAGTCTGGCTTCCATTATCAACAGCAACGTCAGAATTGTGTCTTTGGCCAAACTGATCTTCTAAGTTATTCTCAACTTTCTTTTCCCTTCTTCTGTATCTTATTCTAGTCAGCAAGTTGGATGTGTCATCTGTTCAGCCTAGTGTACGATGATTCTCGCATTTGTCAGCACTTGTAGTCTTCGAAATTGTGTGGATGACATCTTTCCGCCTCCCGAGGTGGCCGAGCGGCTCTAGGCGCCTCAGTCCGGAACCGCGAGACTGCCACGGTAGCAGTTTCGAATCCTGCCCGAGGCAGGATTCGAATCTGCGACCATAGCGGTGCGGTCGCACGGTTCCAGACTGTAGCGCGTGGAACCCTCGGCCACTCTGGCCGGCTCTTCCAATTCATTTCATTCCTCAGCGCCTTGTATTTATGCATTCCTTAAATCCATGAACATTTTTGTACGTGCTTCTTTCATCAATCAGCTTGAGTATTTCTTCTGTTACCCATGGTTTCTTCGCACTCACCTTCTTTGTACTCATCTTTTCCTTTTCAACTCATGTGATTAGCCTTTTTAAGATGTCCATACGTCTTCAACCGTACTGCCAACGGCCTTTTTTTATTGCTGTATCTACAGCCTTATCGCATCTCGACATTCCTTAGTACTTCCGTAAACCACTTCTCTGTGTACAGATTATTCCTGACTAATCCCTTATACTTAAACCTACTCTTTATCACTACCACACACATGAAAAAATTAATTCGCTGTCGCACCCATTCCGTCTAACAGGCGCTGCTCTTGCATGGCTTTTTGATGGTGTATTTTGTGTCTACATCTGCTCCTGGGTACGTCTTTTTTTGTCATCAGTCTACTGACTGGTTTGATGCGGCCCGCCACGAATTCCTTTCCTGTGCTAACCTCTTCATCTCAGAGTAGCACTTGCAACCTACGTCCTCAATTATTTGCTTGACGTATTCCAATCTCTGTCTTGCTCTACAGTTTTTGCCCTCTACAGCTCCCTCTAGTACCATGGAAGTCATTCCCTCATGTCTTAGCAGATGTCCTATCATCCTGTCCCTTCTCATTATCAGTGTTTTCCACAAATTCCTTTCTTCTCCGATTC